>NW_023460563.1:0-35088 GCF_013731165.1 Rhagoletis pomonella | reverse complement strand
ACTAAAGTTTTATGAAGAAATTACCAAAATTAAATAACAAAAAAAAAGAAATAATATGTTAAACCTTGTCAAAATGTGAGGCATATATCGAATTTTCAACAAGTCGTTACCTGAAATGCAAAAAGTCGTAACTTATAAAAAACGCAAAATTCACTTTTTGATTGCTGTGATGGATTTCATCAAATTAAAACTCCCCACATCGTTTTATGAAAAAAAAAAAAAAAAATAAAATAAATTATTCACGACTTTTTCCATTTCAGTGAAGATGTTACGTTATTTTGCATTTCAGGTGCAATTTATTCTGCTTGGGTAGTTATAATACATATATGCATTTGATTTTAGATACAAATTCTAAAAATACGAAACTTACAAAGCCAAACACAAATTTCGTTCTGAAAAAATGTTTTGAAGGGCAGATAAATTTTAAAATCTACTTGAGAAAACGGCACTTAGTATACTTAGTAGATGATTTGAGGTGAATAAAAGTGAATGAAGTCGAAAATTTTGGACGTAGATTTTTTCGCTTGAGACCAGTGAATATTTTGAAATTTTATAACCTTTTTATTAACATTATATATTCTAAAATTATTTTAAAATTTTATCGATAAAAAATTGATTATTATCGAAATTTATTTTTGCTGCTACAGTTAATGATTTATTCTTGAATGCTTAATGTTATCAGTTTCTTTTTGTTTTTCAATGAAAAAAATAATTAGGAGCAGTATGTTTTTTATATAGTAGGTATGTACGTATTTTAGTTTTGTACAAATTTGTAAAAAATTCACGATATTTTAGACATATTTTTTTAACAAATTAGGAAATATCGCCAAACTTTATCGATAGTTTTTCGATAAATATCGAGTATTTTGTAAATGGATACTTTTGCGTACAAAAGTCTGCAAATAGGAAAATTGTGCCATAAAATCGATACACAAATACAGATATACATACATTCGAACATCGATAAAAATTTTCCGATTGAATTTTAAAAGCCTGATTTTCGACAGTGAGCTTTAAGTATTTTAGACAGCTAAATTTTCCTGCAAGGCGCTTTGCCCACTTCGAAAACGCACATATGTACATGTAATAAAACATGCGCCATAAAATATGCAATAAAAATTGCTTTTGAAACTTTAATACACTTCAAATATTTAACAGAAAAGGTCGGATAACATTCTTGCAAGGGTTTATTAAAATTCCTAAACTTTATTGCACTTTTCACACTAGTAGCTCAAGAAGAAACCTTCAAACTTTCTGAGGTTTCAGTCAACGAAAAGGGGTACATTTAAAAGTACACAACAAACAAACAGGGGAAAGAGGGGGAGTGGTAAATGAGGAAAGAGCCTGTTGCAGAAATATTTAAATACATTTTTCTTAAATCAGTATTGTTTTGAAAACCATTACCAAATTACGAATTCTTTCAATTCCTTATTGTTGCTATAGGCATAAAAAGGTGTCAAGGAATTTCCATTTGTTTAAACTTCTTCATTGTCCTTCGTTCGCCTAACCCAAATCAAAGAAATTGACTAGGTTGGATTCACAATCAATTTTTCACTTCGCCCTTTTGAATTTTTCTAAGAAAAGCTAATTTTTTTATTGACTTTGATTGACTTAAAAAAAAAAAATTATAAAAAATCGTACATACATACATACATACCGGAAATTACTTTTAAATTAATCTCTTATAATTAAACTTTTATTTAGATCTTTGCAAATCACTTTTATTTTTACGTAGCCTAATCCCACAAGCCAGTTGCCGCAACTGCACGAAACTTTGCGTATGCTTAGGCGGATTTCTCTTACAATATACTATCACATTTTCACTAATTAAAACGTAAAGTTTTCACAAAAGCCCCACAAGTCCACACAAGACAAAGCGAACCAACAAACAATACGCGTAAATCTGCTTGGCACTAAACTTCAGCACATTCGCCATCATTTAAGCTATAAACGTAATATGTACAAAGATTACAAGCGGCTGTGAAGTACGCAACGTAGATGCATACATGTATATGGGGCGTTCCAAACTTAAACGGACGGGTTCACACTTCGTGTGTTGGATTTGTTTCACATTTTTTGGGTTGATGGACAAACATAAATAATAATAAAATTTGAAAATTATACATTTTTAAAAACTATACAGCACAAAAAAAAAATCGATTTAATAGTTTTCAAAAGAAACAGTTTTCTGGGGAACGGGATAAGGAAAAATTTGAAAAAAATCACACATACACGCATCAAAATTATTTATGAAAAGAAATATTTGTTTAATTGTTTTTTCTTGACAAATTTTTTACATAAAAAATTTTTGATAAAAAAAATTAGTTTTGGAAAATATGCCATCTCAATAAAACTTGAAAAAAAAAAAATCACAATGGTAGCTCTGAGTATTGCGCAATATTAAAGTATAGTATTACGGATTGCACTCTACAATATTTGAATATTTTTTTTCACTGAAGTTGAGTAAAATGAGTACATTAAAAATTTACAAATTTGTTTTAATTTTTTTTACTTTTTTCTCTGAGTATACAGTTTTGTAGCACATTAAATTTTGTGCAAGTTTTAAGCTACTGCAAAATTTCTTCGATTTTTAATATTTTATATGCTGACGGCTTTTTTCACTTTTTTCTTATGGAAGAAAATACCTAAAACCGTTTTCAAAGAAAATAAAAAAAAACAAGTAAGAAAGTCTAAGTTCGGGCGGAGCCGAACATTAAATACCCGGCGCAAGTATTAAATATATGTTTTTTCACCTTTCCGAAAGGGTGTATAAATTTTGAGTAAATTAGCGTCCTTAAATTTCGAAATATTCCAGTTTCAAGCATTTCTGAAATTTACCGTTATATGAAAAGCAGCCGTAATTTTAGTCCGATTTCAATAATTTTCAACTTTTTGCTTTTATGTGGCAAGGACAATAAAAATACCGAGTTTGGTACAAATTGGTATAACGGTTACCGATATACATATATGTGATCATAAGCGGGCGGTGCCACGCCCATTTTCCAAAATTTTACCATAAACGTATTTCTTGGTAAAGAATTGTTGCAAGCATCAATTTTGAATAAATTAGCTTTAATATTTTCTGATTTATCGAAGATTTTGTATTTCTCTAAATTACCGTTATATGGGATGTGGGCGTGGTTATTGTCCGATATTTTAAATTTTCAGCCATTTAGTATGCTGTACCCAGGCCAACAACTGTGCCAAGTTTGGAAGAAATTGGTGCAGCGGTTACCAAGATATTCACATGTAACCATAAGTGGGCGTGGCTACGCCCATTTTCCAAAAATTTATAATATTCTTATTTTTCGCCTAAAACTTATTATAAATATCAATTTTGAGTGAATAATCTCCAGTAGTTACTAAAATATCTCAGTTTTCGTATTTCTCAAAATTACCGTTATATGGGAAGTAGGCGTGGTTACTGAGCGATTTTAAAACTTTTCGGCCATTTGGTATGTTGTGCGAAGGCCAACAACTGTGCCAAGTTTGGAAGAAATTGGTGCAGCGGTTACCAAGATATACAAATGTAACCACAAGTGGGCGTGGCTACGCCCATTTTCCAAAAATTTATAATATTCTTATTTTTCCTTTAAAAATTATTGTAAATATCAATTTTGAGTGATTTATCTTCAGTTGTTACTAAAATATCGCAGTTTTCGTATTTCTGGAAATTACCGTTATATTGGAAGTGGGCGTGGTTAAAGTCCGATTTCACCCATTTTCAATACCAACCTACCTTGGATTAAGGGAAACCAACATACCAAATTTCGTTGAGATATCTCAATTTTTGTTCGAGTTATCGTGTACAGGGACGGACGGACAGACGGACAGACATGGCTTAATCGATTTCTTTTTTCATCCTGATCATTTATGTATACATTTGTCTATATCTATCTCGATTCGTTTTGGCTGTTACAAACAACCGTTATGTGAACAAAATTAATATACCCTTGTGCACAAGTGCGCTCGGGTATAAAAATAACGCCAGGTTTGTAATCGGTTAAAACTCGCACTTTATTATACTAGAATTTAATCGGCTACAAAACTTCATACTCAAAAAAATTCTAAAAAAAGTAATAAAAAATTTGTAAATTTGTAATATGCTCATTTTTCTCAACTTCGTTGTAAAAAAAAATTCATAATTCAAATTATTGTAGAGTGCAACCCGTAATACTATTATACTTAAACATTGCGCAATACCCAGAGCTACCATTGTGATTTTTAAAAATTTTTTTTTTGAGATGGCATATTTTCAAAAACAATTTTTTTTACCAAAAAAATTGCATGTAAAAAATTTTTAAAGAAAAAAAATTTTAAAAATATTTATTTTCATAGAGAATTTTGATGGGTGTATGTGTGATTTTTTTTTTCGAATTTTTTCCTCGAGATATTTGGAAAGTTATTGAATCGATTTGTTTTTGTTTTTGTACTGTTAAGTTTTTAAAAATATATTAATTAAGCTCAAATTTCATATTTATTTATTATTTATGTTTGTCCATGAACCCTAAAAATTCTAAACAAATCAAACACATGAAGTCTGAACCCCGTCTATTTTGGTATGGAACACCCCATATACATATGTATATGTTACCATGGCTGCAGTGAGTAGCCTAGAAAATACTAAATTTTAATTGAAAACTTATATGCAGTTTTGTAACTTACGGTTGCTTTATTACTTTGTATGGCAATTTTATTACTTAAATGGCTTAATCTGTTGAAAACAATGAAATCTCAAGGGATTTTACATAATTAAACACATGCACGTATGTATCCGAAAATGAATGCCAGATATGCTGTGAGCAGTGCACGGACTTAAAAAAAAATAATATTCGTAGATTTTACATACAAAAATTGGTAGAAGTTGGTAGATTTTTTTAAAAGAAACATTATTATATAGTTTTTACTCATTTAGGATAAATGAAAGCTAATTCAGGTAAGATGGTGTTACCAAAGCAGCTGAATTTTCGCCTTGGGGATTTTAATGTCAAAATGATGTATTTGTTTTAATTCTTATTGTCATTATGGGTAAAATTTGTTAGTGGAATTTTTGTTTTTGAACTTTTGCTGTCACCTTATTATATGAATTGGCCTTGGAATAAATTGTATTTCTTTATAAAACGATAAAGCATTCAACAAAAAAGGTATAAACATGTAGTATACATAAAAGTGGGCCCAAATCATGGCATCCGTGATCGAATGAAACACGATTCGAATCGAATGAAACAAAATGAGAGCTGTTTTCTCTCAAATACATTTTGAACTGAAAAAGCGAATTCGCTACCAAAAGCTGTGAAGAAAATTCCGATTCGAATATGATTCGATCCCGGATGCCTTGATTCTGGCCCCGTTTTACAATAAAACCAACAATTACTCTGCACTTTAAAATTTGTTGATTGAAATTAGTTTTGAAATGATTTAAGTTTGCACACCATTCCTTTGGCGGTCTCCCACAAAAAACGTATTGTAAACGAAAAATATTTCCATAAACAGTTGGTTATGGTCAAAGTTAACTCCTCATGTTTATTTTAGGTATGTTCCATGATAAAATATGTATACACTGTGTTCATCTAAATCTCTTTGCTTTCTTTCGGGAAAATATTGGTAGGTTTTTAGCCTTTGTTGGTAGAAATGGTAGAAAATAAAAAACAGCTAAAAAGTAAGTTGGTAGATCTGCCAATAAAGTGGTAGAGTCCGTGCACTGGCTGTGAGTATCTAGTTTGTGTGGCAGTAAACGTTTAGGCTACTAAAATTCGACTACCATTGTTTATGCGTGATTTGCCAACAAACTCGTGGTTTGTGGCGTTGAAAGCAGCGAGAAAATATGCAGCCATACAAAAGATTGTGGCAACGTGTTTGTGGGTTTATCTTCACAGTATTTTGTGAATGAGCTGAGCTAGTTTTAGCACGCTATAGATCCTGTGGAAGAATGACAGCGCCTCTTAAGCGTGACAAGAGCACCACATATATTTACAGTAGTACGGATATAAGCACATTTTCCAATGGATTTGCATAAAAAATAGTTGGATTTGTATCTCTGTACAAACTTAAGTAACTGCCATTGCATACAATTAAAAAGTTTGGTAAAGGGTTACCTTTAAAAAAAAGTCGACAGAGCAACAGTTGTCAAAGTTTGTCTTTGTGGCAGCCGAAAGAACAAAGAATTTGTGCTGTAATCTGTCTCGCGAAATAGGTAGAAACATTGTGTCCAAAGACTTTTTGCAAGTTATAATTTGGCATACAGTTCGATATCAGATTACAACTTATCTAAATTGGGCGCTGTGAACATATGGGGAACGTTTTTACCATCCGAATTTTTTTATAAAAAAGGAAGAGCGAATCGGACTTTAGATTCAGCCACAATATGGCTATGTGTTCCTGTATTCGAAAAAATCTGCTGTAGCACTTTCCACTTCCCGCTATAACACGGAAAGTGGAGGTCCCAAAAGGAAGTACACGATGATACTGGACTACAACAAAAGCGAAGGAGTTGTTAGGAAGATGAACCACAACAAGATGATCTGTATACTGGACAAAAAGAAGGACACAGAAATGGAATTGAGCTGCATATTACGTCATCTACATGGAGAAGAATCCACATTTGAAGTCTTCAATAAACCCTAGAAGGTTCGTACTTACACAATTGAGTGAATAATTAATTAGCAATCAACGAAATTCGAAATCGTTCAGAAAACTCACAGATCATGAGAAATTTTTCAGTTTGTTGCCTGTTTGCGCTGAACATTTAGTGAAAATTACTGAATACCATACCGGTGCAGCCTTAAATATAACGACATTATATATGTATGTATGTATTTGTTTACTAATGCACTAAAATTAACGTCGAAACAAATTGGTAATGTGATATAAAGCTTTTGAGATGTCTTTTTGGATAAAACAATTACCTTCCCGCTTAAAATTACCTTAGAAAATGGAAGGAAATTTTTTTTTTTTTTTTTGCCTGAAACCAGTATACAATGAACTTTCTAAAAGTTTTAAAATGCATTATTTCGAAAAGGATAAAGGTACTTGTTTTATTTTTTCTCGCTTATATCCAATGGAAGGATAATTTGCTAAGTCCAAAAGAAGCACTGAAAATCCGATATGGCGGAAAAAGTACGAAATCTTTTAATAAAGATCAAATCCCTCTGATTCGTATGGAGTTTTGCTTTGCTTTAAACAGGCAAAATGGGCACTTTATGACGACGATTACATTTTGATTACTTAGTATTACGATTACTATAATTGTAATCCCGAAAATTTTCAGTATTACGCTTACTGTGCTTTCTATGATTACCATTACAGTAATTGTATTCCTTAAAATTTTAAGATTACAATTACCGCAATTGTACAGATTTTTTAGATTAAAATTATTATAATTGTAATGATAACACTGGTCTACAAGGGTTTTGCGAATAAGACGGGACCTGGTGTTTCCGAACGGATTTTTCGTGCTGAACACGAATCTGGGGTCCAAAACTTCCCATCACGTCACGTTTTCGAGAAAAAAGGGGTTGAAACCCCTAAAAACAGCGTTTTTGGCCATTTTTGAAAAATTGTAGAGCTGAACCCTGACGTGCTACAAACTTTGTATATGTCAGAAATTAAAGGCTAAATCGTGCCCTTTCGAATGAGCCCTATGCCGAATTAATCGCATGCACCCTTAGATCAGGGGGTGTATTTGTGTCTAGGAGTCCAATTTTTATATCCACCATATTCGACCCGTCATCTTAAATTTTTAAAATCTAACTGCAGATTCGTAATCAGCGACTTTTAATATAGTTAAAACCTTGGCATTATTAATTTTCTATGATCGTTTAAGATTAAATTCTTTCTGTGATCAATTTTTCCTGCACCCCTAAACACAAATACACCCCCTGCTTTAAGGGTGCACGCGATCAATTCGGCATAGGGCTCATTCGAAAGGGCACGGTTTAGCCTTTAATTTCTGATATATGCAAAATTTGTACCACGTCAGGGTTCAGCTCTATAATTTTTCGAAAATGGCCAAAAACGCTGTTTTTAGGGGTTTCAACCCCTTTTTTCTCGAAAACATGACGTGATGGGACATTTTTGACCCCGGATTCGTGTTCAGCACGAAAAATCCGTTCAGAAACACCAGGTCCCGTCTTATTCGCAGAAAAAAAGTTGTAATTTGTAGACCAGTGTAATGTTTATGATGACAAATAAAATAATCGTAATCGTATGTAATTTAAGGATTAAAATTAAGCAATCGTAATTAAATTGTAATCTGGCCTCAATGAATAGATAGAAACCGTCATTAGACCGAAAAACTTTTGAAACAAATTTTAAATTATTTTATTGGTTATGAGACCGCGAAATTGATACAAAAACAGCAAAAACATGGGTTCTAAACTTTTATAAAAAGTTTATCGCATAGATACTGATTTCAAGCCGAGAAGGAGAAAACATTTGAAACCTCCCATTTTCGAAGGTCAATTTAAATGCCAAGGTTAATCTCTTATTTAAATTATCATGAATTATCCAGTCCAAAAGAACATCCCTGTCTCATCTCGTTCTCGAGATATTTGATTTTGTCTTTTTTTCTACAATAGAACACTGTGCGCGAGTGGCAGGTTCAAGGGTTAAAGAGCTCATAACCGGAGTACTCATACACATATTTTTTTCTAAGACCACTTTTTTGTCTGCAGTTTTTTTTTTTATTTTACCTTTTTCCTTATTTCCAAATATTCCATAACCTTTTGAAACACAATCTTGAATGCATCAATCTTGTAGTTCATAATCTCTACACTCACGCTCTAATAGAAAAGCTTTCATCATGGCTTTAACAGCTTTCACTTCTGTTCAAATCAAATAACTAAAGCGATATCCATTAGAGACCAAATCCTTTCACTTTAATGTCTACTTACACTACTTTGCAAACAGAAGGTAACCAAAAAAAACGCTCTCATGTGAGCGTTAAATACTCAACAAAGCTTTTAAGTGTCACCTTCCACCATAATTCACTTGAAGTGGGTCGTACAAGCGATTTTAGTTTTCACTTAAGCTTTCACCTTTCATTTATACTATTTACCACTCGAACATAAACCAAAAATTCGATTCCTCGCTTGAGTACCAATTTTAAGTGGAAATTTCACTAAAATCATTTCCATAAAATCCAAGTAACTACCATAGTTGGGGGTTTGGGTTATTCTTCGCTGCCAAATCCTTGTTGGCTGACATCATTTTGACAAGGGTTACGCAAAGGTCGCTTTACTCCAAGTTAGAGTTCAGTGAAGTGCCCTTTAAGCAATGAGCTTAAGCGGCAGTTTTTCAGCTTCAGCGCATAACCTGCTTTGGGTAGCTCTCCTGCGCGGTCATGTATTCCACGCCACCAAATACATATGTATGTATATTCACACTTTACTGTCGGATGGGCTTCGCGGTGGCCAATTTGCCTGCCAAGCTTTCGCTGTTCGCATCGGCTTTTGATCTACTCGTAAATTTGAGTGTTATGAAGGTTTTTTGACATGTTTCCAAGCATTCACCCGAGTGTGTGTGTGTGTGTGTGTGTGTTTGTACGTGGGAGCTGTGTTCACAGCTCAGTTTTGTTTGTTCCTGTTGAATCATCGCCCAATTCGACGGCATAAATTTTAATTTTACTTGATTTAAATGAGTTTGTGCGGAAATGGTTGCATTCCTAGGCAGTTGTATACTAGCTCTCAGACGGGTACACGCTGAAAACCCTTTGGCGGCCACTTCATTCATAAATCCTGTACTATACATATGAGTCTTAAATGTACGTATGTATGTAGATTAAATGTACTTTTTCGTCAGTAATTTTTAATTTTCATAGCTCACATATATGTACCACGCCCGAAATTACCTCTTCCACACACACACACATCCATATTTACTTTGTAAATGAGTAATTTTCCATTTCTACTTATACTTGCTTATAAAATGAGTAATTACCACTCGTAAAAGCAGCAGACCCCAAAACAAGTTTTGTCCTCAGGGCAATCGTTCTTTTCCTACTTTTACGCATTTCATTGTTAAAAGTATTTATGTAAAAATATAATATGAAAAGTGGAGTTTTTAGGCCCTAAGCAATGGGGATTGCAAAAAGTTAAAGGAGTAAGGCACACAGCATTTGAGAGTGCAAATTACAGATTAATTTTAATGCGGCACATTCAAGAGCTTTACGCTGGTAGAGGTACTCCGTTGTTTTTTACTTGCTGATGGAGGCACAGGCGGGCGTTGTTTGCATTTATAACATTTTTTGAGTCACCAGCTATTATAATATGAGTAGTAAAAAGTAAATTATTAAATTTATCAGCATCTTAAAATGGATTAAATAGTAACAGAAATGAAATAATGAAAACTTTTACTTATTAACTACAGTGGCACGAAAGTAAATATGTAGCACATATAAATATTTTTTTTTTCAATGTTTTATGTGATACATTTTTATCGTTAAATTTTTATTAAAATATAGTAGACTCTACAGCATAAACCATATAAGTCAAAGTTTAAAACGATGGTATCATCGGCGTCCTCTGAATCCGACGTCAGAAGCAGGTTCCCGAACTCCCTCGTCCACCGGTTAAGTACCGATCCGTCACCAGAAACAAATTGCATATCGCTATCTGTTTCCGGAGCCTTGGTAGAGATCAGCGTCGCGGACAGTTGGCGCAGGGCCAGGATTTTTCCGGATAATCTCCTTGTACACCCGACACAGATCCACCAGGACGGACCTCCAGTAGTCGGCCGTCAGGTTTCCTTCCGGGTGCCCCCTATCCATAACTGCCAGGGTCAAGTGGTCCTTGGTCACATCACAGCCCTTGGAGGGTTAAGAAGGCTGTTTACGTTAGAGGTTTAGAGCTTCTTAGGAGCAGCATCTATGTTGTCTGCTGACCGCTGCCTTTTGTTGACCAGCTCCCTAAGACGAGAGTGAGTGGGTGCAGGTTTGTTGGCGACATTTCTCTCCTGAGGCAGCTCACGACTTTCAGAGAGAATGCCCCTCGCCCTCTCAACCACTTCCCTTATACTCTCGGGAATCGGGCCATTGCAGAACTTCTTCAGCAGTCTGACTGCTGGTCGGACTACTTTTTTTGGTCTTCGAACAAAAGGGACCGGGACGCCTTTGCGTTCATCCGACTTCGTACCCTCAAGGGGCTTGCGATCGGTGGTACCATCCGTGGAGGACTTCCGGGTGCCAGTATCACCTTTTCCCGGTGCCGCTTTGGAGCTACCCTCAAGGGATGCACTCGCAGAATTCTGATATGTGGACGACTGACACGAGAGGTCAATTGGCCGTGCACGCTCTACTTGAAACCCAAACGCCATTTGGCTACTACCCACCAGGGGTTTGTTACTACTGACGCCGGGCGCAACAGTCTCTTAAATTTCCTATTTAGGCTCCTTCGGGACCGATCCAACGGCTGCCGAAGATGTCGTTTTCAGACAGACTTTAACGGCGTGTCCGTCGGCGGCATTTTCACCCATGCAGGGATCCGGGGCTCCATTTTTTAAATTCATTTTTCAACTGGTTCGTTGGTCGCCTATTGAGCCAAAACCATTCGGAGACCGAATAAGTGGGTAAGGTGAAAGAACGGTCGACCTTAACAAAGCCCCGTGCTGAGGTAAGTTCACCGTTACTCCCGGAGGCGGATAGGTACTGCCCCTACCTGGCTACGCCCATGTGTATGTTCGGATTTCATGTTTTAGAAATGCCCTGATTTTTGCCCACATAAATCTTCTCACCGTATACATACCATCTACACAAAACGGGACTGTCTGAGAAGACCAACTGACTCAGAGCATATATCTGCGGTCATAAGCAATAACCATCTAAGTCGACTTAAGAAAGAATTAAGTTATATGTGCTATCGTATTCTACAACTACTATCTGCCGAAATCCATAATAAAATCTGCCATGTAAATTTTAGTCCCAAAATTGCCACGCCCATTTTTACGTGTTTGTCTTCCTGAAGAAACATTTTTACTGTATAGGTATTTTAACAAAATTTGCAATAAAATTTAAATTTTTGCAAAAATACGTTTTTTGGCTTTTTGATAAATAAAGTGGGAGCAATCAATATCTTTTAAGTAAATGTCTTGAAAGGATAATTCTCGCTCTTATTGAATTAAATCAAGCACACATTTTGCATAACGAAGCTGTGCCATTTTTGCTATACAGATACATTTTTGTGACAATCAATAAATAATAAGCGCAAATAATTTTTCTCTTTGATTTATAAGAAAAACTTTTCTTTGCAAACAAATGAAAAGAAGAAGTCAAATTATGGTAGGCTAATTTATTAAGGAAAATAGTAAAATGTCCATGCACGTGCGATTCAAGCTGCGTGCAAGTAAATCACTTCGACCCACTTTGAAGAACAAAAAATTATTTACTATGTCGTGCACACATACTAACGGGTGATTTTTTTGAGGTTAGGATTTTCATGCATTAGTATTTGACAGATCACGTGGGATTTCAGACATGGTGTCAAAGAGAAAGATGCTCAGTATGCTTTGAAATTTCATCATGAATAGACTTACTAACTGCCACAACGTCGAATTTTCAGTGAATGGGCCCTAGAAAAGTTGGCAGAAAATCCGCTTTTTTATCGACAAATTTTGTTCAGCGATGAGGCTCATTTCTGGTTGAATGGCTTCGTAAATAAGCAAAATTGCCGCATTTGGAGTGAAGAGCAACCAGAAGCCGTTCAGAACTGCCCATGCATCCCGAAAAATGCACTGTTTGGTGTGGTTTGTACGCTGGTGGAATCATTGGACCGTATTTTTTCAAAGATGCTGTTGGACGCAACGTTACGGTGAATGGCGATCGCTATCGTTCGATGCTAACAAACTTTTTGTTGCCAAAAATGGAAGAACTGAACTTGGTTGACATGTGGTTTCAACAAGATGGCGCTACATGCCACACAGCTCGCGATTCTATGGCCATTTTGAGGGAAAACTTCGGAGAACAATTCATCTCAAGAAATGGACCGGTAAGTTGGCCACCAAGATCATGCGATTTGACGCCTTTAGACTATTTTTTGTGGGGCTACGTCAAGTCTAAAGTCTACAGAAATAAGCCAGCAACTATTCCAGCTTTGGAATACAACATTTCCGAAGAAATTCGGGCTATTCCGGCCGAAATGCTCGAAAAAGTTGCCCAAAATTGGACTTTCCGAATGGACCACCTAAGACGCAGCCGCGGTCAACATTTAAATGAAATTATCTTCAAAAAGTAAATGTCATGGACCAATCTAACGTTTCAAATAAAGAACCGATGAGATTTTGCAAATTTTATGCGTTTTTTTTAAAAAAAAATTTATCAAGCTCTTAAAAAATCACCCGTTACTACGTAGATACATACATACATACCAAATATGTATGGTATACATACATACATACATACATTCAAAGTAAGCTTGTACCACCTACAAGATGAATGATTAGCTTTATGGTGACTGTTATGTGATAAGCAAAGAAGCGATATTGCAAATGCTGTCGAGCATATGAGGCAGGTAATAATTTTATAGCCAGCAATGCAAGCGAAATGTGAAGAAAGTCAAAAAGAACGTATATATATTTTTATGAATATATACTTGCATACATGTGTATTTATGTATGTATGTGGATGATGATTATGTAGCAGATGATGAACTTGCTGCAAGCACTGGCAATTCAAATGGCTTTCCATGATTGTGCCGCATGCAAGCTAATTTTTCAATTTCTTGCGTGCGCAGCTGAAATCAGCACAAAGTTGTTAACTTTCGCAAACCAGCTACATAGGATTTCCTACACATATCACTTATATATGTATGTATGTATGTATGCATGTGCATATATCCTGCAAGTACGTGTGATTGTTCTTAGGGTGTTGCTGCCCCAGAAATGTTCGTGATTTCGTGCGCTAAGTTGACAAATCGTGCAGAATGGTGCACAAATGTAGGTAGGTTGTATATAAATATGTATGTATTTATATATACATAAGTACTCATGAGTCAACACAGCAGTCCTTATGCGATATATATGAGACTTTCTTAGATCGATGGCTTTTCCAACGAGTAGCAGGAAGCTTATAAATACAATGTACGCATCGTAAGCATCACGTGACTTATGGTCATGTGATGATGAAATTTTACAAGTCCACTGAGGCGTATAATTCGCTTAATGTTAGCACTGCGTTGGAGAAAGGGAAAACTTTTGAGTTTGCTTGTGGAAAATCACTATAGGTACGCGCAAGCGAAGAAAATATTAATAATAACAGTGATTTTAGGGCATAAAACAAAGGAGACGGCATTCTATGCGACTGAGGAAAAACGCAATTTGCGGGACGAGAGCCATTAGAAAAGTCTTCGCAAAAAGTTCACTTCTTTAAGAAATGCGCTGAATGCCATTTCTTCTTAGCTACCCCACTCAAAACCAGCTGGGTAGCTGAGAACGGGAGGAGTGATACTCAACCACAAACAAATTAAGCAAACTTGATGAATGGCATAGTTGTTTCAGTCATGAATCAAATATCAATTGCATGCACAGCATCAGCTCGCTAGTTGCCAGGATGTAGCCAACGGCAGGCGTGCTGTCATGCAGCTCGAAAGTCAGAAGCCGCAGATGCAGCAAAATTTCGACGTAGAGACAGTCAAATGAATGTATGTGTGTATCATCTACAAGTATATCCCAGTTATACTAAACACTCGTACCTTTTGCACCTTGAAGGCGTTGATATGCTGAGGTGTTCCCAACCAAATCTGAGTTATTGTTCACTACTTGGCAGTCAGCTTCATTTGTCTTATTCATTTGTCACTACTTTTTTCCACTGCTCCTTTAATATTTGATTAATAATCACTAGCGCTGAGTGTTGAAACTTTATGCAATTTAAAGTGAAGCCCTTGCACATGCGATGATGTGACCAAAGGCATAGCGAAGATTAATGAAGAACAATGAAATATGGGGTGAACAGTTGAAAATCAGCAGTGCGAAATAAAATATCAGCAAAGCTGGCAATGCAAAAATTTTAATTTTAAGGAAAGGTCGTTTAAATTTTTATTTTCATATTTTAAAGTTGCTGACATTAAAAAGAATACATGCTTTTAAAGTTGAAAAAGGGTATAAATTAAGTGCTTTGGGGTATAGGAATTATGAATTTTATTACAAATATCAATATTAATGAAAATTTAAACGCAAACATCTCCGAACTCGATTAAAAAGTTTTACTTCAAATAAAATGGGAACAGTAGTGCAAAGGATTTCACGAATCCAGTGGAAAAAAAAACAAAATATTTAGTATTGAAAAAGTGGACGGAAGTTATTATGCCAAAATGAGTCAATGAATAACTAACACGCTCTGTCAAAGATAAAAACGGTTCTTCCTCAACATTTTTTTTTTGGTATGAAAACAATTTTTATAAACAATTTTACAGCAGTTATTTAGACACAATGCTGGGCAGAAGCTATTTTCGCTATTTCGGTGATCAAATAACTACTCATCCAACCCCCTTCTTTTAAGAGCAGTTACGTGTATTTGAATCGTGGCACTCAGGCGTACACTGAGCTAAGTTCTTCCCATTAAAGCTGTTGTTGATTCTTCCATACCCTGCTGCATTGTTTTTTCTTGCTTTTCAAATTTTGTTAAGTGTCAATTTCATTAAGTGTTAGGAGTCGTTAAATTATAATTATAAACAAAAACACGTCAAATACAAAGTGAAAAGAAAACATACAAAAATGTGTCCCTAATTTTCCATGGCCTGACATGTTTTTCTCAAAAACAAATATAAATCAGTATAAACAAACTGAAAGAAAAAAACAAACAGTCCACACGCACCCATTCTAAGTAATTTTCGCTGTTGTTCGCAATGTGCGTGTTAAAAAATAATTTCCCAGGATAATTGCAGCAACCATAATAATTCTTCCCAAGCTCAACTTAGACTTATCATTTGTGACCCTCATATTTTCACAGCAAGCATTGAAACAAGTTTTTCTATTATTATATTTGCGTTTCGAGAATTTAGCAAAAAGTTTGTGCAGCAACTTTCTTTTTATGCCATTTTTGTGTTCTTGTTTGAAAAAGTTTTTTCTTTTTGCTTATCACTTAGGAAAGTGAAAGTTTTCGCCTTCATTTACGCAATAGGACGTTTGTGTTTATTTAATTAGGTCTGCAAAACAAATAAAACAAACAAGAAAGTTATGAAGTAAGAAAAAAATAAAATGCGGCTCCCCAACCCATTGCAAACTTAGAAACAGAAGCTATCAAAATAATCAGAAAAAGTTGGTAACTGTTTTTTTTTTTTTCACTCCACAAAGCTCTACCTTTAGTACCTATCTGATTTGTGTTGCTGAGCTTCAAGCGCTGGCGCACATGGATCTCGTCATAATTTGTTTGTTGACACAATATGGAGCATAGACAAAGGCGCTGTGCAAGCAACACGAGTCCAGTGCGGCGGCACGAACACCTACATACTATGCGGTGTATTTAGTGTAGGCACTCTCCACTGGTATGGGTAAATTAATATGCATGACCAGTGTTGCTTAACAACACACAGACTACAGCTACAAGCCACTTCAGTGTATCAAACAATGCTCAACGCCTGTAAGTATGCTCTGCAAATCAGACCACCCAGAGTATCTGTATAAAGTGAAAGTACACAGTGGCCACGTTTCGGAGTTGGGCGTGAGTTCATTATTTGGATATTAATTTTACATTTTGTGGCATTAATATTAATATTTTTTTAAGAGATTTGTTTACACAACCGCTTTGGTGAGTCTGATGCAGCACATACGTTTTGGGTTCGTGTAAATTATTTTTATACCCTTGCTCTTGTTGCTGTTTTACGTTTTTTGTTGTCAGAAACAGAAGCTTAATATTTATGCTTTGTTGACCTTTGCAGCAGAAGTGTTGGCTGGTTTATTCAATGTCGTGGATTTTACTTCAATTTGTTTGAAGGGGCATCTATGCAAAGCTGAAAAATTTATGTTTTGTACTTTTTTGGTACTCGAGTGGGAAGTTTGTGATGGACGCTTTGAACCGTAAGCAAAATTTTAAATATTTATTTTCATTTATTGGGTATGCAGATATGTATGTATGTATGTATGTACGTATTTGTGAAGTACACGAAATTGATTGCGACCATGGTGATATTAAGAACCTTTGGATTTGCTCGTCGCATAGCAACAATGTACTGCAGTTGTGATGACTCGGGTTCTGCTCATCGTAAAGAAAGATTATTTCTGCATAAGTATTCTATCGGTATCCGAAGTAAAATTTAAATTTTTGCAAAAACACGAATTTTAACACCTTGCCAAATATATGTTATTCAAAGTTTTCGAGAACCAATCCCAAAAAAAAAAATTTTCTCACAAAATAAAACATCTCGTCATAAAAAAAAAAATGTTTTAAAAATAAGTAGTTCTTCAAAAACCCTACTTTTTTAAACATGGCTTTTACTGAGAATTAAACAAAGATTACGATGGTATAAAAAATTTGAAGCGAATCGGAGATGTGACATAATTTTTTTTCGAAATCCGTCCGACTTCTTTTTTAAGTATACATATATTTAGGTACTAAAAATGGTTCTAACGAAATACCAAACAAAAGGCAACCGGCGTGATCTGAATGCTTAAAGCAGAATTTCTCGGTGGAATAAACCACGGATTCTAGAGACACCGTCAGAAGGAGAGCAACAATGCCTACTTATGAACATATATAACCAATGTCCACCGGTAGTTGAGTTGACTCATAGAACCTACCTTCGCAGAACGACGCTAGTGATATATGGAGCTCTAGAATAGATATTTAAATTTCTGCGGCAATGCGAAGTGAATAAAAATGAAATTGCAGAATTTTCGACGAAAGACGTAGAATATTCTACAGCAAGAAACGTCAAGTGAATGAATACTACGAACAGCGAGAGAATATGCGATACGTTCTAGAGTTTGGCGTAAGTGCGAAGCAACGCGGCTATATAAATGCAAAGGCTACAGCGCACAACAAATTTAGTTGCGAATCAGCAAGCTGAAAGTTCAGTTGTAAAACATAGCAAGTTTTGTAAAGTGTTGTAATTGCCTTAACAAGTATTATTAATTGTTGTTGCTGCCTAAACAAGTATTATAAAGTGTTTGTTGTACACTAAAGTTCATTGTAGTGTTATTTGGTCAACTTCAGCGTCTATTTAACAATCCAGCGATACGAACCCGAAGGATTTTGGGAAATCCGTCAAGTATCTAAAGATAACAGTAACAATTTGTTTTTTTAACTAAAATGGCCGATTCAAGTCAGTATTGACCGACATAAAGATGCTATCAATTGGCTGACTCATTTAGGGTGTGTTAGTGCTGGACCTTACTACGAAATGGAGCAAGGATACCTACAACCTACATTTAAATCGGTGCTCTAAAAGCGAGGTAAACAAAAGAAACATACTATTTCGAGCCTCATAAATATGTATGTATGAAGTCCGAAAAAAGTGTGAAGCACAAAGAGTGCAAAAAATCAATACATAGGGACTAAGTATCAAAAAGTAGTAACCTTTGCATATCAAAGAAATACAAATACACATGTTGCAACCAACTAATACTTTAAAATGCAGCAGCATACACACCAATATAAATTTCTATGTACGTGTGCACCTGTAGACGTAAGTTGCATTTCAGTAGAAAATATAGAGCAGCCACTTTCAACGCCTATTTGCATGCAAATTCAATGCATTTTTGCCAATACTCAACAGCAAAAGCTTCTATGGCTTAGCCACAACAACTACATACATACATACATACATACACGCAGCACGTACGCCGCGGCAGCAACATTGCACCACTTGCATTGGAAGCCACTTAAAAAAAACGAAGGGCGGCGGAAAAAGTGCAAAATTATGCAAACAAAATCGCTGTGAAAAAATGGTGTATTAGTATTGTTGTAGTTTTTTTTTTTTATATTTTGCTTTTCGCAAATCGGCTACTCAGTAATATTTTCACTGTGCAGCGCTCGAAAAACTTGCAACAAAATAAAAAATCATTCATGCAAAAAAGTGCAGCTCCACAAAAGCCTGTTAACAAAAAGCTTTAAAAGTACTTTTGCTTGTACTACTTTTCGAAGTTTCTACTACAACTTTGCGTTCAACGATATTTTTTTTTTGTTTTTTTGTTTTTTTTTTTGTGTGTTATATTTTCTTGTTTGCGCTTGCAGCTGCCATTTGCTGACGTTGCTGCTGCTGTTCTGTTCTCTCACTTTTATGACAGCCACTTTGAAATGCAAAAATTTGAAATGAAATGTTAGTGTGTGTGTGTGGGTGGGTGCCCTTTCAGTGCCGATGTGACAGGTTATGGTTATTTAAGTGCAAACAGTTGAATTTTCTGCAAATGAAACTTTTTTTTGAGCGAACACACAAATATTTTATACTTGACTTGGCAAGAAAGTTTAAAAGCTTAAATTTATTTTGTGACAAAAAACCAATAGTTCAGTAACTATAATTTAAGCGTGTGAATCCTTTATTTGGTATTTCTGATATTTTTAATAACTTTTGGGTTTGATTAAGCGTTTTATGAGTCGCACTGAATAATACTTAAAGGTTGTATGTACGTAGTAGTGATGCGCGGATCCGAATATTTTAAGAACCGGTTCTATCGAGTGCGGTTCCAAGGAGCGTCTGGAATTTGGAGGGGTTCCTGTTATCAGTAATGAAAACAGGCCCATTCGGAATATTTAGCTTAACAAAAGATTTTAAAAAATTTTACAAATATTTAATTTTTTTTTATATTTTTGTTACAAGCTTATGGCCTTATTCATAAAAAATAATGTAGGTTTAAAGAGCTTTATAAATTGACGTATTCATAAATTTTTCAATTTATAAACCTTTTATAAAGCTACTTAATTTTTTATGAATAAGGTCATTAGTATACAGCTCTCAAGAAAAGCAAAACCTCTATATAAAATGACGCATAAGAAATCAAAAAAAAAAAACAAAAAATTTTTCTAGGTCAACTCAGAACTCCAAATTATGCAAACAAACCGAATTTTAAGTCGATATAATGATATAATTTTTCGAACCGAGCAAAATTTGGCAAGTCCACTCATCGGTATCGGGATAAAAACAACTCGATATTTTAAATATTGATACCACATTAAAAAAATGTAATCTGAATAAAAAAAATGGAAATTTTAGTAACGTAACTTCATATAACGTCATGTCAGATACACCGGTTGATAAAACACAACATAAACGATTTTTACGTTTAAATATAATTTTCCGATTTTTTTTGGAACCGTTTTTTGGTTCTTTCGGAATAGAGTTTCGATTCTTTTAAAATTCAGTTTCCAGTCTTCCAGAACCGTTTTTTGGTTCTTTTGGAACCGAGTTTCGGTTCTTCCGCGACCGATTTTCGGTTCTTTTGGCAACGAGGTTCGGTTCCGTTTTTCAGTTCTTATAAGAACTGAACTCATCGGTTCTCTAAAGGACCCGGTTCTCCGTTTCCGGTTTCGGTCCCCCTGATCAATGCATCACTAGTACATAAGTATTTCCCAATCGTTTATTAAAACACAGAAGTTGTTTTAGCTACACCAAAGGCAGACAAAGCGTCTCCCACTAAAACAGGAGAACTTCGGTTTAAAGGCAGACCCAGCTAGACGGAGCCATGTGTCGCCTCTCATATCTCCCAACTAAGTACATAGATGGGCCCAGCCGAATTTTCGAAAATAAGGCTAAGTATTTAGCTGCCTTTCCATCATTAAGAAGTCCACAACGGCTGGATATACTACTCGTATATATTTTCGTCCTGTTATACTATACTCTATGGAGCCTTCGTATGGTAGCCTTCTAGAAGCCTGTCCTTTATTCGACGCCTATATCTAGTTATCACCACTGGATCTCAGCCACTCGATTATCATAGCCAAATTAAAGACTATCTCCGATATTTTTCAGTGCGGACTATTGCATAGCCGCCGTAAATTGTGAACCCAACACTACAGCATTACTGCAGAAGACCTTACTTTATGCCCAATGTTATTAACTTCTATGCAGGCGGCTCAAAACATGAACCGAGGAAGGGAGGGAGAGTGGTATGATATAAACTGTACCAAGAGACATCTTTTAGACTCCCTGGCTACTACAGTGAAACGATTTGAAGGCGAATTGTTGGCCAGATAGGAGGCAGCACGGAGCCTTACTTAAACACCTACTTGGTAGACGCGGAGATCTTTAGATTCACACCTAGACACCTACTGAATGTCGAACATCTTAATGAGATGGCAGCGTTATAGAATTCAACTCTTCCCAGCTTTGAAGCAGACTGACCACCCAAAACCGAGAAGCTGCAAGAATGAATCCAGATAAGACTTGGGTCCTTTAGGTCAATCTTGAACAGATACAGGACTATGACTTTCCGAAAGATACGCTTTTTAATGATTTATCCACAAACTGTGTTTTAATTTCTAAGCTTACACTAATCCTATCAAGTTGATTCGCATCTATCACCCATACATAGCAGCGGTATGCTATTTATTCACAAGCCACGGGCCGCACGTGCACTTTTCAAGCTCTTACTACCCTTTTCACTACACAAACAAACACACAAATACCTACAAACGTATACAACTTTCTCTTCCATTCTGCGCCTGTTGGCCGCTGTGATAAATGAAGATTGCAACTGTCAAATAATATACGACCCTCAATAGTCACCATTTTTCAAATAAACTGTCGCATTTTTGTGCACTAAACGTTTATCTTAACATTTGGCGTCGCATCATTTGGCATTGGCTGACGTTTTAGCTAGCTCTGGCTGAGTGACTGCCTGACTGGCTGGCATTTGACAGTTGCCACTTGCTAATGGCAGGAAAAAAGTACATACAAGAACTAATACAGCAGCAGCAGCAGCAGAAAGCGAAGGCCATTGAGCAGTGGAATGATGGTTGCGGTGGTGACGGCCGCGATGGCGCTTAGAGTTACGATATATGCTACACAGCTCTATCTATCTATCTGCGTAGATTACGGTCTATGGGTGCGGGTGTTGACAGCGAAGTGTGTAGGGAATTCATTTGCATTTTGAATTGCTCACATTCATTGGGGAGTTACGAGATAAATTGAAGATTTTGGGGTTATTAGTGGCATAGATTTACTGGAGAATATGAGCATGGATATATGTACATACATTTTCAGTTGAAGAGCAAAGAAATTGTGGAATATTCAAGTGACAGTTGGGAGTAGATATCAAAATGAATAATCAAATATAAATAACGGGTGATTTTTTTGAGGTTAGGATTTTCATGCATTAGTATTTGACAGATCACGTGGGATTTCAGACATGGTGTCAAAGAGAAAGATGCTCAGTATGCTTTGACATTTCATCATGAATAGACTTACTAACGAGCAACGCTTGCAAATCATTGAATTTTATTACCAAAATCAGTGTTCGGTTCGAAATGTGTTTCGCGCGTCCGATTTATGGTCTACATAATCGACCAAGTGAGCAAACAATTAATGCGATTGTGACCAAGTTTCGCACTCAGTTTACTTTATTGGACATTAAACCAACCACACGAATGCGTACAGTGCGTACAGAAGAGAATATTGCGTCTGTTTCTGAGAGTGTTGCTGAAGACCGTGAAATGTCGATTCGTCGCCGTTCGCAGCAATTGGGTTTGCGAAACACATTTCGAACCGAACACTGATTTTGGTAATAAAATTCAATGATTTGCAAGCGTTGCTCGTTAGTAAGTCTATTCATGATGAAATGTCAAAGCATACTGAGCATCTTTCTCTTTGACACCATGTCTGAAATCCCACGTGATCTGTCAAATACTAATGCATGAAAATCCTAACCTCAAAAAAATCACCCGTTAGTAGGATAATGAAGACGTGTAAACCGCTACGCGAAATTTCTTTCGTTAAAAGTCTCTAAGGCCCGGGTACTCAATGTCTGGTTAACACTAACTGCAGGTTAAACATCGTTATCGACGTGGTCGACTCCATAACATATAACAGGAAGACGATAACGTCGATAACAATGTTTAAACTGTAATAATCGTTAACCTATACATTGGGAAATCGGCCCAAAATGAATAAGGCTTGGAGCTAAAAACAACGCCTGCAGGGAAACATAAAATATCTATGTATAATGCTGATCATATGCTATGTTATGATATGATATGATCATATGCTGAACCCCATCCGAATACGCGTTGCATATTTTTAGGCCCATATGTTATTCATGCTTCCGTAAGACAATTGTCAATTCTGGCAACTAGCTTAAAAGCTCTTTACTGTCTTTCGAAACACTAATTGAAAGGTCTGCTAACGAGAAGGTCTTAGCGTTTGTGCTGCGCCTTTAAGCAATAATTTTTTTTAAATAGTGAATCAAATTAAAAAACATACAAATTTTTCTTTCGAAAACAATAAAAATAAAAAACTAAAAAAAAATTGAATTAGAAAAAGCAAAAAATTTAATCAAAACAGAAGGTAATAGTTCTTAAAAATTAGATAACATTGAAAATATTTGTATTAAAAAAAGACAAAAAAAAACAATAAAAAATTGAATAATATGAATTAAATGAAGCAAAAAATATGTATTTAAAAAAATAAAATCTAATAATTAAACGAAAATGAAGTTAACAAAAGAATAACACATTAAATAAAAAAAGGAACAAATTAATCTAATAACTTTCTACAGTTAATGAAACTAAAAAAAAAAATGTTTCTCTTTTAACTTAAAATCTAAAAAAAAAATAACTGAAGAAAAGAAAAAAAATATTAACAAAGTTTTTCAAAATTAATTGAATAAAAAAACATTATTTTTAAACAACAATAACAAGCAATCCATAAAAAATACATAAAAAACAAAAAAAAAAACATAAAATAAATTCATAAAAATTAAATTAATTTAATTAATTTAAAAAATATATACTATATATCCTTTTTTTAAATAAAAAATCGGAAATCGGACTAAATTAAAAAAGAAAAAATATAGATTAAAGCCAGTCATTTTTAAGCAAAAAACAAAACCGACTTCAATTCTCATATAAAAATTTAAGAGTATCGTTAATTTCTTCATGACCAATGATCGGATTTAAACCAAATTAGTACCGGACTACCTCTGAGACACTACCTTTCTACTGCAAAAAGAATTATCGAAATCGGTTGACGTGGTCAAGAAAAAAAAATCTGCTGCGTCAGGACTCGAACTCGAATCTGTCGATTAGCACGCCTGTGCCTTGCCTACTCGGCCAGCGCGACTGTTGGAGTCGCGCGAGCTAAATAATATACAAGTGCTTTCGGCCAGAAGAGCTTTTTACCACAAGTGGAGAATATGAGAGCTTTTCTTCTAAGACTTTTGTGCTAGAATAACAAAAGTCCGTTCGAACTAGTATCTTGCCATCTGCCTTTCATTTGTCTTGCGAAAGTTTTTACCTTCTTAGCCAGAATTGCCCGATTAGCATAGCGATTTCCACTGCTCTGGCGATTTACCACTGCTCTGGTAAGATTGTTTGAGGAACAGTTATATGCATTCCCGCGTTGGAGGAACATATATTTCAAAAGTTTAGAGCAGCGATAGCCAGAGAGAGCTTTTACCCTGCGCGCGCATAGAAAGCTTAAAAGAGCTTTGCCCGCAGGCAAGGCGGTGCTCATCATCGCTTTAGAGTGACTTATTTTTCTTAAAAAAAAATAGTCTCATTAAATACAACTAATCGAACATTTTTTAACTATAAATACAAATAAATTCAATTGGGAGGGAAAGATAAGTAAATATATAAAAAAAGATAGGAGATATTGACGCTCCCCGCAAGTAGCCAACTTCCACCATCCAGCTACATCATTAATTTCCATTTTAATTATCTTATTTAAACATCAAAAAACAAAGAATCCAAAAACACAAACTAACAAAGAGGGTTGCCTGCGCCACCCTTCGTGTAAAACACATGCCAACCAGTTTGCTACAAATGCAAATTCCAGGCGGTCACGTGGTTAACGAAAGCATGCAACAGCAGCAACTAAGCCAAACACACTCACCCAAGAACAATACGAGTATCATACATATGTATATGCGTAAATGCAACAATAGCCGGCCAAAATGAGGGTGTCAATGTCAACACTTTCCCCGGAAGCCCAAAATATTTTCCCAACCAAGCGAAGGGGTGAGTGTAAGGTGGGCTGCATGGCAAAGAGAAATGAAAAAGTGCAAAGATAGGCAAAAAAATAGTACTACCCGAAAAAGGAGTAAACGAAAAAGCTGCGTCTGGGGGTATTTACACAGCCTCAGCCGGAGGGTTGTCATGCATTAAATGGTGATTTTAAAATTACATTATTAGAAAATGATGATCGGCCGAAAGTCGAGGTGAGCCAAAGTGAGTGTGTAAATGAGTGATAGGAGAGTAGGAATGTACATAAATATGCTTCCGAGTGCGACTGTCTGCAAGTTCTCTTAAATGTATACTACGTGCGTTTGAATGCGCACTTAAAGGGTTGCATTTTTGATGCGTGTTGTTTATAATTTTGCGAAAAACAAATATTTGTTTTACAAATGTTAATGGATCTGACAGTTGGCAGATATTTGAACTGGTAATGGCTGTTGATGCGAACTGAAAGCGGCAGTGATAATGCATACCCAGGACGATATTTGTTATGCCTGATTTTAAGAAATACATATATTAGGGAACATACGGAGTTGGCTTTGCGATGTTCTTATATTCCATTGAATTTTGTTAGAATAAGCAGAACAGTACATAGTTCTCCCATAGCAAAGAGGTTACAATTTTTTTTAATAAAAAGACGGTCGGCTTCTCACGTTTTTTCAATTCCGAAGTTCTTGTAAGTTCAACTTAAAATTTACATTTATTAATGGCTTTCTTAATTATTTATTCATTATCTCACAGGAATAGATTTGATAGATAACTGGCTCTTTCAGTAAGGTTAGATTAAGAAGGAGCCAGCTATAGAAGAATTATCAAGTGCTCTGCTACATCGCTTGGGCTACACTGGTCAAGATATCTATGAATAGAGTGGCTAAACAAAGAGCCGGCAAAGCTGAGATAAGTGCAGCTAGAGTTGGGTTTTAGAAAGTGCAAACTCAGGCGGTAATCAAAAACCATTCATATTGTACGATTGAATAAGCCTGAAGGAAAATGTAAGGAAAGGATAAAGGAAGCAACGTCGTGAATGGATGTGATAACTGAACGGATTAACTCAGCAATTAGGCGAAAGTGATTCCAGGATTTCCTTTTTCAAACGATTTTCGAAAACCTTGTTAAAATAAACTGTTTAGTTTGATAAACTTAAAAATATTACGAATCTTCTACTTAAATAATGCCTGCAAGGCATATTATTAAAATCCTCAATAGTCCCCTCGTTAATTTTCAAAACTGTAGCTCTTTCAGAGGACTGTCGTTCACCCCGGTGCAACAGCGTCTAGCCACAATATGCATCAATGTCTCGATCATCTGCAATAGAAGAGAACGAAGAGGCATCCATGGATCTATGCAATGTGCGCTCCACGCGCTTGGAGCGCACATACGAGCGCTGCCTCGTCATGATATCAAACTCGTGCTTAGGGATTTTAATGCCAGGGTAGTCAAAGAAGGCAACTTTGGCCCCACCGTCGAAACGTCCGATAACGGACTGAGGCTCATCGACTTCGTCGGGCTCGAAACGTGGTAAATAATATGTAGTATTAGGTTTCAACATAAAAATATCCATTAAGCTAATTGGCAGTAGCCAGATCGAAAAACGAGATTCCAAACCGATCGGGTTGAGATAGGCGGAAGGCATGCTTCCAGTGTTTTAGACATACATACAATCCGAGATCCAAACATCGACTCGGACCATTTTCTTGTTGTAGCCAAGATACGTACCCGCTTCTGTGCGTCCAACAACACAATGCATTCTCCAATCGACTCCGGCACCTGCTCTTATAGAACACTCTCAAAGACACTGATATATGCAAACAGTGGAACAACATTCCCGCTCATTACGTACCGCCGCCAAAGAAGAAGTCGGATTTCAGAGATCCCGTAACTAGTACGATGAGGAATGTTAAGAAGCTACACAGAAAAAATATGCCAGGCCACGCTGCAATGGGGCGCATCGCAAGCTATGTGGCACGGATATAGCGAAATCAAGAAGGAAGCGAGACATATTTGACGTAGTAATGAGGGGGAGGCAGAAATATGGGAGTGCGAAGAGCTTGAAATGCTGGCCGACCGGAAAAATGCCCGAAAATTTTAACAGAGAGTTAGCAAATTACGCAAGGTTCCAAGACCGTAGCAAACTCCTGAAAGGACAACCTTGTGACCGATGTCCACCACGTACTCACATTAAGGAGGGAAACGCTATTGAATGCTATCACCGCCAAAAGAAGTGGAAAAGATGAACACGAGCCCCTAGTCGATGACGATGGAGTCGATCTTCCATCGCCTGACTATGTCGTGATAAAAATAGCAATTACGCGCATGAAAACAACGCTGAAATGACCGCGTGACAACTGGACTATTCAGGTTCGGCGAGATGAAGCTACCCCCACGACTGGAACTTAAGTATGCTCTGGTAAATCCAGAAGAAAATCAACCCCTCCACATGAGCCAACTACCCCGGGATCAGCTTTCTGAGCAAGATCTTATCGAGCGTATTGTGTGAGAGGCTGAAGTCCATCGACAACGAATTGATTGACCCTTATCCGTGTGGTTTTAGACCTGGAAAATTTACCATAGACCACGTATTCAACATACGCCAAATATTGGGAAATACCCGCGAGAGGAGGACCGACACACACCAGCTATTTAACAATATCAAAGCTGCTTACGATAGCTTGAAAAGCAGTTACCTACATATGTATATGTATATGCCACGGTGTCTAAATTTGCTATCCCTCGGGAACAATTTATTACACGATTATGCAATTGCTATGGCGTCGACATCATCGGTACCGAAAAAGCGAAGTCTTTTCTTCCTTTCTTAAACAGAAACCATGCATTAATAATCCAAGAAGAAGCTCACACAAGCGTTACCTAAAAGTTAAAATTATACACAAATTTAACGACACTACTCGTTTACGTCTTTTATCCAATTGAGGCCTTATAGGATCAGTCTAATTCCTACTACGGGTTCCTACTACTCGTTTACTAATATTCAAGCATTGAATTTCTTTAGGAAAGGGTATCCCCTTGACACTTTCAAGGGTGGATATTATTGACAGCTTATCAAAAAAGTTTCCTGAGTATTAAAAAAATTAGCTATTAGCAGATTTAGATAGTGTGCAGAAATTTGAAGCAAAAAATAAATGAGTTAAGGCCCACAAAAAGGAGTATGTCAAAAAAAGACTAAATAAAAGCCCATTTCTACCAAAGGCTTAACTGCAGTTAACAGCTTATTTCTTAATTTTTACTTTCGTCTTATTGTACTTAATATGAGCAATCACCCCCTTCCAGTCGTTATTTGTTATTTCCATTAGGCATAAACTGAAGTTATGTCTTCGTGGAAATGAACTATAAGATTTATGCATAGGAATATTTTGTATAAAGATCTTAAAAATTGTATATGTTTGAGCGTATGACAATACCACATATTCTGTCATTTAAATATGTGTATCCTTTTAAGATATTCTAAAATTTTCCAATAAATATCAACAGCCTATTTGAAACTATAATTTTAATAATTGTAAGTCAGAGAACCCAATAATTATTAAAGTAATGAAAGGTATGCAAATAATTTGATGTTAAACAAAATTATGGAACAACGCATTGCAAATTTGAATCAACCACACGTCTAAGCGAAATTGCAACCAAAAGCATTTGCACGCCTATTACAGGCAGCTAAAGGATGCCACGTGAATACAGCAAGCTGGAATGTTAAACGAATTCGCCACAGAAACTAAACACACCCCTGGCTGCGCACACAAACAAACAAACAAACAAACACACATACATAGAAATTTAACACAAAGGCACAAGTGTTGCTGGAAATTGTTTAGCAATAAATCCGCCCGCCCAAGGTGAGGCACAAAGCATAGCAACTCAACACATTCGAATATTTGTGCAGCTATGGATAGAATATCCTTCTTCATAAAGCCTGTTCTCAACCCCACTACAAAAGGCTATAAGGCTTAATATGCATACCCAGACACATGCAATTTTCGAAATTAGTTTTGCCTTGGCAAATAATTATAAGTACAATTTAAATTTCTAAATGGAAGTGCGTGTGCTTGTAATCATACATATAAGTGTATTTGACATGACTCGTAAATTCGTAGCTACATATATGCCGACAATGGCTGCTGGATTGTTTCATTATTTGCTTGCTTATTTGTTTATTTTTTTTTTGGGTATATCCTGGTAAAGGATACCGCTTACCTAACAACTTTCTGCAGCTCAACTCTCAACTTACGGCAGCGTAAGCGTTGCCCAGCAAAGTGTCAAAATATGTGGGGTTGTGTTTGCTTGTTTTATAGTTTGTTTTTTTTTGCTTTTCATTGCATGGGGTTTGCTGTGCACTTGAGTAGATGAACAAAATGTTGACGAAAGTGCTCTTCTGCAAATGGATTTAAAAAACAAGGTAAGTGTATTGGTGGCTGATTTTTCCTTTTACATATCCTATAATATGCGTCTGTATATTGTTAGTATTTTCGTTGTTGTTGCTGTTGTTGTAATGCGTTACCGATGCTTTACTAGACAAAATCCGACCAGACAAAACCAAACAACAAGACAGCTACGCATGTTTGCTGGTAACTAGGAATACGCCTCCCAACTACCAACAGGCTGCTCAGCTACTAGTCTGCTAGTCAGCCAGTCAGTCATGCAGTCACTCGCTTTTGCTGCCCTCGCACCGATGACACCCCCGGTGGCAGCTTGTTTGTTTACGAGATGGATTTTTGTATATTTTGCGCATTTTTAATTTGATTTCAAAAATTTCAGGGGGGGCGGTGGTGAATGTGCACAAAATGAAATGTTTCCCTGGAGTACTGCAAAAAGGAATTATATTTCATTTTTTTGCCATTCATTTGGCTCACTCCATGACTGGCTTCTGGTTTTTTTTTTCGGGTCGTGCGTTTGACATTTGAACAAACCATAAATATGTTTGTTATGCTGTACCACCTTTCAATATGCGCCAGCGTTGGGTCTAGCCGGGTGGTAGTAAATTGTTGTTGAAAAAGTAAGTATAGATGGATGAATATTTTCATTTACTGCAAGCGCTAAATTCATTTAGAAATTTTATTGAGTGCGTAATTTCCATTCAGCTGCTGTAATTTTGTGTTTTTTTTTTGTTTGTAAGTGATGATTTCTCAGAATACTACAGGGCATGTAAGCTTAAAGAGTGCTGCAGTGAGTGGTTGAAAAGTTGCCTAGAGACCGCTCATAAAAGGAATTAGGCAGTGGATGACGAAAACCTATTGAGCGAGTGTTCCACCGCTGAGTTTTTCAGGTCAGGGAAGCCATTGATTGAAGAATTTGATTGCTGAAATATAAAAAAAAGTGTGCCGCCAAACGTGTGAAATATTTTCTTTCCTATTTGTACTTCTTAACCGGCTTCTAATTTATGGCGCTTAAAGCGTCGGGCAGTGACGCAAGAAACCAGCACTCTTTGTAGCTAGTAGAGGTATACGCCGCCGGGCCACGCCGCCGCCGCCGCCGTTTTTTGTCATTTCGGCGTTCGGCGCCTAAGGAATTTCGTACAAAATTTTCATGTTGTATGCACATTGAAATACATCGTTTGAAGGAACTAAATACTACTCGTATAAAAACACTATGTTCGAAATGAAAATTACATTTTTAAAAGGAGTTTTTTTTTTGCAGTAGACAATTTTTTTCAATACTGCAACAATACTACTTTTTTTTATAGTACACCAACAAGAAAGTTATAACACATCAAAAACTTTAACGCCAATATCTCAGAAAGCTGTTTTAACAGAAGCGCCCTTATTGCATCTAACTCCTCAATTATTGGAGATAAAACAATAACTAGTTGATTTTCCTGTGTGTTTTTTTTTTAATATTTTAAACAGAATTTTAATAAAAAGCACACACTTTTTTGCTAATTTTTACATTCGTAAGTTACTTTATTCTGGGGTCCCACAGACGTATAAAAGAAAGGTGGCTGTGTGAAAATTACGTTAGTATACCTAAGTGGTGGTCAAACCCCAGGAAGGTTTTGCTCCCGCGCAACGCAATATTTTCTACACAGTGTTAAAGTCCCCCTTTTTGGTAAAAATTACTATTATTTTGCATTACATTCTGTTATCCTTAGAAAAATTTGGCGCTTAATATATTAGAGGAAATTTTAACCATTTATAAGCCATTTCTCAAACAGTGGGTCAAAAAGGCCCGTTCTGGTGGGAGTTGATGTGTTAAACTTTTGGAAAAAAGTAGGTCAACCTTATTTTCAATATATAACCCACAAAAAATCGTAAGAACTCCGTAATTTAACATAACGGTTGATAAGCTTATTGCAAAAATTTATTGATAGCGACATAAGCTACCCCAATAACTTAACCTTTAAATTTTTTTATTAATTAAAATCATTCTTTGCAATTCAGGCAAAAATAGTCAATCAATAACTCATGAATCTAGAAAATCGTATTTTCTGACCTAATTCGACATCTATAAAAACAGGCAATAGTATTTCTCATAAAAACGAATCAAATAATGGGGGTAGGGTCTTTAAATTTTCAAAAAAAGCATTTCCGATGGGAAACCTAATGTATATACTATATAGACTTTCTTCTTCTTCTTCTGTTCGCCCATCCATCAGCAGCAGTCACTCAACATTTGAATTCAATGAATGAATTAAATAGAATTATAATCTGATGACATGATAAGATTAGAAGCCTCATGGCTTTTACATAAAATGTTGGTTTTAACATTTTCGACGCCATTTTGCTTTTTGTTATTTTGACTTCAGATTAAAATTCAGCGACCTCAAAAATCCCTGCAAACCCGAATTCATGTGAATATACTAATTATACCCGAGCGCACTTGTGCACAAGGGTATTATAACTTTGTTCACATAACGGTTGTTTGTAACAGGCAAAACGAATCGAGATAGATATAGACAAATGTATACATAAATGATCAGAATGAAAAGAGAAATCGATTAAGCGGTGACTGTCTGTCCGTCCGTCCGTCCGTCCGTCCGTCCGTCCGTCCGTCCGTCTGTCCGTCTGTGCACACGATAACTCGAGTAAAAATTAAGATATCTTAACGAAACTTGGTACGTGTACTTCTTTCGAGCGTAGGACGGATGGTATTGAAAATGAGCAAAATCGGACAATAACCACGCCTACCTCCCATATAACGGTAATTTTCAGAAATACGAAAACTGCGATATTTTAGTAACTACTGAAGATTATTAACTCAAAATTGATATTTACAATAATTTTTAGAGGAAAAATAAGAATGTTATAAATTTTTGGAAAATGGGCGTAGCCACGCCCACTTATGGTTACATGTGTATATCTTGGTAACCGCTACACCAATTTCTTCCAAACTTGGCACAGTTGTTGGCCTTGGTACAGGATACCAAATGGCCGAAAAGTTTTAAAATCGGACAATAACCACGCCCACATCTCATATAACGGTAATTTGGAGAAATACGAAATCTTCGATAAATCAGTAAATATTAAAGCCAATTTATTCAAAATTGATGCTTGCTACAACTCCTTACCAGGAAATACGTCTATAATAAAATTTTGAAAAATGGGCGTGGCACCGCCCACTTATGATCACATATATGTATCTCGGTAACCGTTCTACCAATTTGTACCAAACTCGGTATTTTTATTGTGCTTGTTTTATTTTTATTTTTTTGCATAATCGGGTTAAAATATCACTGTGCAATGATCAAAATTAATTATCGATATAATGTACGGGACTGTTATCGATAAACTAATACAAATAAATTTCTTGTTTTTTATTGAAATAAAATACATCACATCATGCCACAACATATCGCATCACATCATATAATATATCGCATCACATCACATCGCATCAAATATTATATTTTAATAATGGGTTATATGTTTCCGAAAACACCTTGGTAGATGTGCATTTTCATAATGGCGATTTTGGCTATTTTTAAGATCGAAAATTTGTTTCGACATTTAAATCCTCACAAAGTAAGGTTTGCAACTAGAATAGAAATGAGAATGTGTGTAATAACTTTTTCTTTTGTATGCCATATGATGCTGCCCAATGCGCATGCAATTTTTCCAGAAGTTCTGCATCAATTACGCAATGTAGAAATGTTTCCCAAAAATTTCTATAATTTTTTTTTTATTTTAAAATATATGCACATAATATACTATCTAGTCGCAATCATTTGACCATTATCATCACATCACCATTATCATAAATTGTAATCAGTACTTGCCATTGGTGGGTTGAAGGGGCACCATTTTCCAATACAATATCAATTATGGGAATTTGCACGTATGTCTGGTTAAGTCCTTAGTTGGGTGGGGATATTAACGCGTTAGCCGGAAAACGAAGACATATTCAAACATACAAATGCATGAGTATGTGTATACTTATTTGCGTTGAAATGCTCACATGCGCTCTGACTACGTTTCGCTACCCTTCCACTAAGATCCAATAAATAAAAGAAAAAAGTGGGAGAAAACACACACAACGAAGTGTAAGGAGGCACGCGTACAAAACCTTTAAGCAATAACACGAAATGGGGGCAACAGAAAACCGCTGTGAATGTAGGTAGAAAGTAGAAAGTGGCGGCCGCTGCTCTCCCTTTACCCTTTTCACTTGCTGGATGGGGAATTTTCCTTTTTATGCTTTCTACACTGCCAGCAAAAAGTATTGGCACAGCAAATTTTTCACAATATATGCAAAATATTTTTTTCTAATATTTTTTCCGTAAATTTTTTATAGAAATATGGTTCATTCTACAATAGAAAAAGCAAAAATATAACTCCTAAACTTTGTGCAAAACTCACTTCTGCAAATTTTCAACTTTTTAATCAGATTTGTTTTTTATTTTATTTTTTTTTTTGAGTATGCAGATAAAGTACAAGTTTTAAGCTAGGAAATAACGTTGATTTTTGGCAATTTTTTTCACGCAGTCACTTCGATACAAAACAAAAAATTCGAAAATACTTTATATGGAAGAAATGCAAAACACCTTCAACAAACAAAAAATTCTCAAAAATCAATGCGATTTTGACTAACTCCAAATTTGCATTTTTTCACTAGAATTTAATGGGCTGCAACACAGCATACTCAAAAAACGTCTAACAAATCTGATTAAAAAAATTGAAAATTTGCATGAAAATTTGCTGAACTATCGCGAATGAACCATATTTTTATAAAAAACCTACGGAAAAATATTAGAAAAAAATTGTTGCATATATTGTGAAAAATTTGCTGTGCCAATACTTTTTGCCGGCAGTGTATGTTCATTCAATAAAATATTTTTTCATTCATATGCGACAGTGTTACTCTCAGATACATAGTTGTGTTTGCGCGTGCTTCCCTTTTTTGTATCTGCTAATATTTATGTCTGACAAATAAATCCCGGTGTGTCGTCGATTTTTTGTTTGTTCTATTGCTCTCATTGGCATTGCAGCTTTTGTGTTGTGTTCAGTGTTGCCGTTTTAGCCCTTTGGTGGCTAAATTTAGCTACCACATACTTTTTTTGGCTACATAAATTTAACACTGCCCCTAGCCATTTTTTTTAGCCGTTTGGAGAATTTATTCAGCCTTGGCATGAAAAAGTTGTACATGCTTAATTTGATTTCATTTTTTTTTTTCATTTATGTAAGAGATGAATTTTTTTAAACTAAGAAAGACTGATATATATACATATATTGTATTGTATGTTGCTTACGTTTTTATACATACATACTGTAAAAGTGTTAGGGCTGTTTACTTATCTATTAACGATTTAACTATAGTTTAAAATAGATGGCGCATATTCATAGTCATATTTAGTTCACAACTAAGTCGAAACTGTCCTAAGTTACAACTAAAGCTATTCATAGTCGCCTTACTTTCGACTTGTCTGGCTAAGTACCAACTTAAAATTTAGTTTCGGCTACAGCTGCAATTAAGTCGTAACTAGGAAGAAGTATTTTTTTTAAATTAAGGAAAAAAGACGAAATATGTAAAAATTAAGTTGGCAGAGCGTGATAATA
>NW_023460562.1:24632-35088 GCF_013731165.1 Rhagoletis pomonella | reverse complement strand
GTGCCTTTAAAGCCAACCTCCACATTTTTGCTGACACCAAAGCGTTCATTAATTTCTTCAGACAGACTGCGTGGAACTCCCAGGGGTGGAGCACGAGTGTTTAACGACGATGAAACAGTCGCATAGCTAAAACTGTCCCCATCACATAACAGACCATCCGTTGGTGAACGTAAATTGCCAACGGCCCCAGCTTGTGCGTTGGGTCCTGCTAAATTACGATACTTAGCAATATATTCGTTTGTCACAGATGTGAGATCTCTTCGTCGTGATGTGGCTTCAGTGGAGCGTTGTCGCCGTCGCTTTTCTCGTGCAATCAGATCTTTACCTTCTTGTACCAACTCAGTGGCAATAGTTTCATTTTGAAGAAATTGTTGAAATCCCATGGCGTTCAACGCTCGACTCCCCAAACTAAACCAAGTTGTGAGGCAAAATGCCAACATACACATTGGAAAGTAAATATTAAAGCCGTCCGAGATAATGCCTAAAACATCCATATGACCCATTATTTGGGTATAGTAGGTTTCGAGAATACGCTAAAAGTTAAGAATAAATTAATACTTTTAGTTAAAAATTAAATCAAGCTTACCTCTTTAATTATATGCGAATCCATGTGAATTAGTCCTAGAAAATTTAGGCACATGGGTGGCGTCAGTCGGCACAACAACATACCGCTAAATATCAAACTATGCTCATTGGTTTGATGATGAGGAGCCAAATAATATAAATTCAGGAAACGTATTCGGAGAATCGTAGAGTAAGTGCAATAAAAGAGATAGCAAAGCACAGTCATGGAAAATAGCTCTATTGTGAAGAAGTCGTAACTATACTTGGCCATATTAATAACATTCGCAAATATGGACAGAACTGGTCGCCGATTAAAAAAGGTAAGCTCACTCCATACGACCATAAATGACATGATTGTAGTGAAAACACATAGAATCTTCAAAAATGGTGATTTATATAAACACTCCCAATACCAGTGTAGTGTTGGGCTATAAATGGCAGTACCAAGCTGAGTTCGCTTTGGTGGGAATTCAGCTTTAAATCGCCGGTCTGCTGAGTGCATATTACGTGATACATCTTCCAAATGCAAAACTCTCTGCACTTGCACGCTCCAAAGGGATTCGCTTCGTTGTAATGTCTGTAAGGATTTTATCACTTGTTTATGTATACGCACTAAAGCCCTTTCTGAAGGAACAATCGTTGAGGTGCCACCATTTCCTCCTGCTCGGGTATAGTTGCGTACCGCGCGTTCCAACAGTTCAGTTGGCACTTTACGCAGTATAGTTTCTACACAGGGACGTAATTCGTGATTATTAGGAACGGCGCGGCTTATGCCCTGTAGTGACTCTAGCACATCATCTACAATCTCCTCAGCCTCCGCCTTATCTGTGCTGAGTTTAGCTGCTTTGAAATAAGCATATTCTAAGGTAAAGCCCGGCTTGGCGTTGTTCCACAGTGAACGTGGCACTTCAACAAGCGCGTAACCTAAAAATATATAATGAAAAATTAGTCTACAATGTATGTAAATACATACATAAGTACATAGACAATTGATTTGTACGATAAGTGTCACCGGAAAGGAATCCACATATGGGGCTCAAGGAAAGCCAAAAAAGGAACTACATTGCAAAACTACGGGTCTAACCTTTTTATTTCTCTATTTCGAAATTTAATTTTTAATTTTCATGCATACTTCGCATAACTTCGCATAACCAGTGCAATAAAAATATGTGATGCAAAATCTAAACTCAACAGATAGCTAAGTTTTTTAAAGTTCTGCTAATTTCTGCGTAACGGAATACATACAAAGTACAAAGTTATGCGAAGTATGCATAATCAGACCATAACAGCATATCGTTCTTGAGATTTTGGAACGATCTAACTGATCAATATGTTCTTGTATTGCAAACCAGCACATTTTTGTGTTCTTGTATACAAAAAACTTCCAAAGTAGAGAAAATTGAGAGCAAATGACATTTTGTTTTGAGGGGAAGCTGCAAAATTATGAATTTAGAATTGGTAAGTCGATGTTTAGACACGGAAACTTTTGTTGCGGCAGCTCGAAGCTTGTAGGGGAGAGAGCGACGAGGAAAGGGGACGGGCCCATGAACCAACTAATAAGATCACGCAATCGGAAAAGAATGAAAAAAAGTAAATTTCTGAGCGTTTTTGACATCTGCCTAAGAATGAAAACAAACAAAGAAAATGAAAAATGCGCGGTGATTGAGTGCGATTAAATTGGTATTTATCATGATACAAAAAAGAAGGTAGTTCAATTGTCACTTTTTCGTCGCCATATTAACAACCTGACAATTAAGCAGATTGTGACATTTCTTGCTCCCATATCCAATATCTAAAGTCCTTCAAATTTTATTATTAATTTTTTGTTTATTTAAAGCATTTTGTTCTTATAATCGAAATTTGAACAAGCAAACGGTCTTTTGTTGGGTATGGTTCGGTTATTTGTCCAATGATTTTGGGTTATTGTGTTCACACGCGTATCCCAAATAAAAAAAATGTGAACATACGTCTGCGATAAAAGGATTAAAATTTGATTTAAAATAAAGATTTAAAATTTTCGAACACTAAATTGTTAACAAACTCGGTGTGAAATATGCACCTCTTTGTAAAAAATACCGTGTAGCCGGAGTTGGGCAGATTAGGGTTATTTTTTCTAAACGCGGCCGAAGGCCTCCAACGCGGAGAGGTAGTCTGCGAGCTTACATTTTCTGGCAAAATGCTAAGTTTACCCCATTTCAAATGAGTGCCGAGCGATCAGAGAGGTAAAGGGTGACTTGCCTTAAAGTTTGGACCGTTCTCTTTCTAATGGGTGGAGTCATCAATTTTTTTTTCACACCCGCTCCAATATTGAACAGTGAACCATATTTAAGGGATTCGCATAAAAGTGGCATTATGAAATTTCACACCGTTAAAAAAGTATTTGGTTGTGGTTTCAAGTCCTCTAAACATTCGTTTAGCCGTTCAAAACTTTACGACACACGACAATAGGACACTTACGACACCTTGTGAACCACCTAAATATGTATTAAATTCACACCGAAATGTGTATATCAGAAACAATTATATATCGAAGAGTATAGAAAACCGTAATAGTCCTGGCTAGATACATTGTAAAATAATCAGTTGACAAAAAGACACAAACAAGTTTGAAAACCCCTGCATATACATTGTATATGCTCACTAAAATTGAGTTATGGCGGCATAAACTGTCAAAATCTGTAAGAGTGTGTGTAGAAATTCAAACAAAATTTTTCAATTTGATATCAGAAGCTATGCGGCGAAACACATACACAAAATCAGCTGAGCTAGTAACACCACCTTATATAAATTCGCCTTGGTGAAAACCTTTAAAGTGAAATCAATATATGAGATAAGTATTTATTTTTAATACGCTTATATGAAAAAGGTATTTGAAGCTAGCAACATTATAAATTAATTTCAAAATAAAAAAATTTTGATTTCAGATCAAAAAATAATTGTTTTAGGAATTAAAGAACAAAAAGAAAAAAATTGTTTAAAATGCCAGATACTTGCTGTTTATGCAAAAGCACCCACAACAATGAGGTAGGTATGTTTCGTTTGCCAACAGATGTTACGCAAAGAAGGGAGTGGATGAATGCGTGTGGTGTTAAACTGACTGCGCTCTGCACTTCAAATCGAATGAAATCATTTATGGAAGTATTAATGATCCAGATGCAGTACCATCAAAGATGTTACCTGCTATTTCATCAGATGAGAGGTAATGATCAAAGAGTGGGTATGTTCTCAAAGGCATATCGTGAAAATAATGTCCAATAACAAATACAACCGGAGTGCGCCAAACAGATGTGAAGTATCGCATAAAATGTATACTTTCGCCAATTTAGTAATAATAGATGGTTCTGAATTGCAGTAATTAATTTGAGAAAGAATACTAAATCTTAATGTGTATATATATACATACTATATACTAATTTTTTTGCTAAAATCGAGAAAATCAGGAAATTTCTACTGCAACTCTCATAAATTCTGAAAAAAAAATATTGCAACTTTGAAAATCTAACTCAATAAAATTCTGTAATAGGGCGTTCTTAAACTAAATTTTGAAATAGTGGGTTGTTGAGGGTTTCGTTAAAATCGAGAAAATCAGGGAAATTCTAGTGCAACACGCATAAATTCTAAAAAAAAATATTGCAACTTTAAAAATCTATCTCAATCAAATTCTGCAATAGGGCGTTCTTCAAATAAATTTTGAAATAGAGGGTTGTTGAAAAGTTTTTTGAGATAGGACATTTTTGAACTGGCTGCCGAGATAAATGACACTAATGGTGTTTTCGTTTCTACCAAAAAATGCCACCTTTTGATTGCCCCTTCCTCTTTTCGTGCGTTAATAAGGACTAAATTTGCAGTGATACCCTATAACAGGGTTGAGTGTAACACCAAATACATTTTGCACCGTGGAAGGGCAACATTTTTTTGAAGAAACGAAATCACTATAAGTCAGTTCCATTTGGTGTTCCCGACGCAGATAAGTTATTCCTCTTCTCTTACCAACGCGACGACGACCCTTTTCAAGGGTATGGGAATGTTTTCTATACCAACATGACCTTGCAATAAAAGAAGTTGTGTTGGAATTCGCTAAGCCATAACGCATTCTTACATACATATGTATGTAGCTTTTGTTATATGCTTCATTGTACCATACGTGAACCAAAGCCGAAAGAGGGTTAATGTAAACAAATATACGAATTGTTTACATTTATATTTTCAAATAAGCGTACGTCAAATATTGATTTCACTTTGTTTATTACATTATGCTTTTTACTAAAAAATTCAATTACAGACGATATATTTGACCGATTTTGACAAATCAACCGTTATTTTTATAGTTATTAAAATTTCTTCTAGAACATAGTTTTATTAATTTTAATATAATTTTTAAGGGTAAATTTTTAAAAATTGTTGGTAAAAATATAAAAATAATAATTTTCTCCGCCGCTTATTCACACAGAAAAAAACACATATCGTCGTTTAAAGTACAAAACCGCGTATCGTCATTCTGCAAAAACCGCGTAACTGGCATTGGCTGCCAAAAATTGGATTTGCTCACACAAGCTCTTGGCTCAATCCTTATCCATTCGTCCTGAAATATACTAGCCAGAAATGCGTTTTCTTTATAAAGAGAACCATTTGAAATATGAGTGTTTTTACTCTCTAGAGAATAATGTATGCAACCTCACATACGCGGTTTTGCATTTTCTTGATACGCGGTTTCGCATTTTGTTGATACGCGGTTTTGCACTTTAAACGACGATATGCAATATTTTACTCTCTAAAATATTCTGTCGATGAAAAAAAATGGATCGCAACATGGAAAACTGTTATTTTTAGTTGAAGGCTCACGCGCAACGCAACGAGCGCGTTCGAACTTATTTTAGTCAAGTGCGTCTGAAACCAGCGTGCCCTCACCGGCTTATTCCCACATTCACACGACAGCCGGTTTTATGTACCGGAATGACTCGGTTTTTACCCGACCAAGGGCTGTTGTTTTGGCGATCACACCCCGTTTAGGTCGGCTAAGTATCTCAAAAGTTGTTGGTCCATAGGGCTACATTCGCCACGTATTCTTCTGCTCAGGGCTGGCATCGAGTCAAGCCCAGGGCCAGAAACCTACACCTGCTGTGTATGCCAGAGACGACTACACCACAACTCCACCTCAGTCAAGTGCAATGCCTGCGAGGGGTGGAGTCACCTCAGACTCTGCTCAGGATTACGGACACATCGGCAGTGGACCACGTCGTTTGTGGCCCCCTGCTGCTCAAATAGAGCCCCAGCCCACCTGAGCAGCTCCACACAAACACCACAGCACAAGAACATAACAACACAATAGACCACACCACAACCACGACAGACCACAAAACATACACAACCTCACCACCACCCACACGCCGCCGCCAACAACTCTTGGTTCCTCCTACAATCTGCACGGTATGTCAGACCAGGATATTCCGTAATGTGACATCAGTCAAGTGCAACACCTGCCTTGGCTGGTGCCACTTTAGGGCATGTTCAGGTCTGCGCACCACGCGGGATTGGACGAGGAACTTCGAAGGCCCGTGTTGCGCTGCACGGTCGCAAACCCCAACTGCGACGCCACCCACCACCACCACAGGGCGGGAACCACCACAGCAGCGCACACGGCCAATGGCGTCAAGGCCACACACATCTCTCACACCCCGCATTACCACACGTCTCCCGAACCACATGAAGCTCCTTCAATTTAACTGTAACGGGCTTCAGAGCAAGATCGAGGAGATAACCGTGGGAAGGCATGGTGTATTGATAGCTGCGGTCCAAGAGACGAAGTTGCACAGCAATTCAACATTGTTGAATTGTGCCGGGTACAACATGCACCGTCGAGATCGCGAGCGAGATAATGGTGGTGGCTTAGCGTTCATCAGACCATCTGCACATAGTCATCTCGATCGATAAACCAACCGACTTTGCTTCCGCGGAACACCGGACCTATATAAACTTTTATAAAGCTGATTGCAAAGGCTTCGCGGAATTTACTGAAAACACCTTCGCTGCGCTCCCCACCCCAACCGACGCCCACCTTGGTGAAAGTAAGTTCCGCAGGGCTATCACCGCTGCTGCAGCTTGCTTCGTACCGGCAGGATGCATAACGGACCCACGTCCAAATTTCCCTGCCAAAGCGGCTGTTCTAGCTGATGAGCGTGACAGCCTTCGTCAGGCCGATCCCGGAGATCCCCGTATCATGGATCTCAACGCGGAGATTCGGCAACTAGCGAACGTACATAAGCGGAAGTGGGAAGAGCATCTGAAGACCTGTAACTTCACCTCTGGTGTGAGTAAGCTTTGGTCAACCGTGAGGTCACTGTCCAATCCGACGAAGCACTACGACAGAGTCGAAATTTCTTTCGGCGACCATGCTTCGTCGGACCCGGAGCGATGCGCGAGCTATTTTAGCCGGCAGTTCATATTGCATCCTCCAGTGGACAAAGCCAAGCGTCGAGTGACCAGAAGGCTGCACAAACTGCCAACCACTTGTGCCCCCCTTGCTTTCACTTGCGATGAAGTTCAGATGGCCATCGGGAAGGCGTAAGCCTCCAAAGCCATGGGTCCCGACGGAATATTTATTTATTTATTTATTTAGCCAATGAATATAATAAAAATTCTTATAGGCTAAGTAGAAAATAGATTGACATTATTAATATATAATAAGAAAAAGTAAAACTACTTATAAAAAAGATTCAGAGAATTCCTAAAGCGATATTTTGAACATGGTACAATAAAAACAGGTAGAAGCCAAATTGACATCAAACCTACAAAAGCCAAAGTTTTCGGGAGAGTAAAAATAAAAATGAGCGTGTGTAAGGAAAAATAAAAAAATACATTTCACTGGTTGACGTTTTTAAGTATATTTGAAGTTTATTCTTATTTATTTATTTTCTTTAGTTAAAATTTGAAAAAACGTGTATGTTGTTTTCTGTTTTTGTTTTATGAGTTGCAGTGTTGTTGGAGGGACTTTTCGGCATAAGGGTCATAGGAACAGCACTTGGCTTCAAACGTGCCTTTCCTGTACCTCCCGGTGTATTTGTGGAATCTACTTCTTTAAAATGTTTAACGCACAGCAAGGCATTTCATGCAGCTCTGCCCACAGCTGCTTTCGTAACGTTCCTTACGCGAAGGACATTGAGGCACGTTAAAAAATTAGTGGTATCTGCCTTATATTTAACACCACATAAAACACAACGCTTCAGGTGTTGCATTTTTAACACATACACTAAGTATAAACCGCACAACACTACAAAAATTCAAATGCAAATTAAAATTTGTTATTAACGAACATTCAAAAAAAAACAACGATATGACATTCAAAGCGTAACGAAATATAGGAAATAAAATAAAATCAAGTTGAAGTTTAAAGGTTTGGTTCTCATGAGAGCAACGTCATTTTGGCTTCTACCTGTATTTATGTGCCTTGATTTTGAAGTTGAAAAATCGATATCAACATATTTATAAATTCTGTTGAATTCAATTAAGGCTCTAGTGATGGGAGCATTTCGTGCATATAGAGCCCTAAAAATACCAACATGGAAAAACTCTGAGTAGCGTAGAGGTCTGGCAGGTATATTAAAGAAAATCCTCTCAAGGAGTACGGGACAGTTTACAACACCACAGACTAGATCGAAAACAAAAGATAAAGAAAGGATTATTCTCCTACTTTGCAAGGATTTTAAGTTTATCAAGAGGCATCTCGATTCATAGGTGGGGATAGTGTCCGAAAAGCGTAAGTTATGTAGCGCAAAGCGTAAGAAAACTTTTTGGATCCGCTCAATCCTAGCAACATAACACGCATAATAAGGAGACCAGATAAAGGACGCGTATTCAAGCCTGAAGCGTACAAAAGCCATATGGGTGTTTCCATGGGAACGTTCACCACGACAAAAAAAAAAAAAATGTCTTATATCTAACGTATTTACGGGCCGATTTGTCTGCTTTTTAAAATATATACTGGCTATGAAAGTAGAATCATGTTTGCGTAAAATGGTCTTCCTAGGTGGCACCAAGGTCGAGATATTTCGAAACCCCGCATTTATGGTCCGATTTGGTTCGAATTTAGCGTATGTAGTTGAAACATAGTAAATCATAGATCTCCAACAAATTCACCCTGAATTGGCGCTGAAGTCAAAATATAAAGTATATTCTACATAAAATACATGTTTTATTTGCGTTAAAAATTCATTTAAAAGCAATATTACAAAAATATAACGATGGATATTTATGTCACGTGACGCTACGTCGCAGAGTTTTGCCATTTTGTAAGAAAAGAAAAAATCGACTTCCATTTTTTGTCACGTAACGACACTCTCTTTAAATGCTTATATTTCAGGACCAAGCAGTTCGATTGCTTTCATTTTCCGGTTAAATATAGAGCTAATTATGTGCTATACAATGGCCGAAAAAAAGTTAAAGAAATGAAATGCTAAAAGCGTGCAACAAAAGGCAGAGACCTAACATTGTCGAAAACAACCATGCAACGACGATTGTGTAAGTAAGATGAAAACCAGCTCAGAAAAACTGAGTGGAAACCGATGCAGGCTATTTTTCTTAACAGGATACTATGCGACACCCTATCGAAAGCCTTAGAAAAATCAGTATAGACCGTATCAACCTGAAGCGCTGATTGGAAAGCAGTTATGCAGTCATCTGAAAACGCTGCTAAATTTGATACCGTTGAGCGGCCCGGTATAAAGCTATGCTGCTGCGGACATATTAAATTCTTAGCAGCAGATAAAAGTTTGTCTTGGACAATGCACTCAAAAAGATTTGACGTGGCAGAAAGCTTTGAAATGGGTCTGTAGTTGCTGATATCGTTTTTGTTACCACTTTTAAAAATTGGAGTGATGAAAGCTAATTTCCAATTATCTACAAAAGTGCCCGACGATAAGGATTTATTAAAAATTTCCAATAATGGATACACTAAAGATTCACACTGTTTAAACAAAAGTGCAGACAAACCATCATCGTCAGTTTGTGAGGAGGGTTTGAGCCAAGCAATGCCACTAAGCACATCCTCAGAAATAAGAAAGAAACGTTCTCATCGCTATTGGAATCTGTTGTGAAATTGGACTTACAAAATTCAGCGAATAAATTAGCGGCTTCTGTAGGAGTATTAGCAGCATTGTCACCCATAAAAAGTGCCGACGGAATGCTGGAACAAGATTTTTTCGAATTAACGAAATGACAAAACGCTTTTAGATTTGATTTTAAGTTGGTTTCAGAACTGGAGTCATAGTTTCTATGCAAAAATTTATCCAAACATACGAATTCATTCGAGTATTTTTTATACAGGCCGAAGTAAACATTATTATTACTTTTTTTGAACTTACGAAGAAACTTGTTTTTCTTATTTCGTAGTCTCATTAAAGCCGCATTGTGCCATGGCACCTTGTAATGCTTTTTTGTTAATACTGGAACAGTACATTTGCAAATTTCTACAACAGTACTTCTAAAGATCTCGAAACACTCGAAGACATCACAGTGGTGAAACAAGTTATCCCAGTTGACATCCAACAAAAAAAAAAATTCAATTTCAAAAAATCGCATTGCTTAAAGTTAAATGATGAGCTAGAATTAGCATTGCTAAGTTTAGAAAATTTATAAAATTCAAAATCAACAACTAGAGGTACATGGTGCATGTCTGTTTTAGTTATGGGAAAATTACACTCCTGTAAAGAGCACGCAAAGATGATCACCTCCTACTGTATTCAAAGCGAGAGATGTATTTAATGTTGTCGACATGTGCTGTGTAAATGCTGTGGCTACTATTTGGCGGAATATACGAAGCATCAACAAGGGAGTCGGAACTACCACGAATTCTAACACACAGTTGGTCGAGTAGCGCATTTTGATTTTCAAGCTCAAT
>NW_023460562.1:0-19632 GCF_013731165.1 Rhagoletis pomonella | reverse complement strand
AGATATTTACAACCTTTTTAATTGTATTATCACGGGAGACAATTGTTTATTAAGTAATTTTTTCTTAAAAAAAAAATTAATTTATAGGAATGGAGGCTCAAGTTTTCGATTTGGAGAGAAGTCGCACGAGCGGAGATGGTATGGAAGAAGAAAAGTCCAGTTCGACAAAATTGGAACATAGAAGCAAAAGAGAGAATGATGACCATCGTAATGTTACACGTTATCCAACTGTTGCTAATATAAAAGAAAATATTCACAGGAAAAATGCGGCTAGTAACGCAACAGATGCAAATAGTTCATTACCATTACCGGGTTTACATTTATTGTATCGCCGATCCGATGGGGGGAAACGCAATATCGCACCCATCGTACCTAAAGGTGAACTTGTTCAAATGAGACCACGTTTAGTTGCTACGCCAGTTCGTATAACTGAGCATAAAAAAGTTAAACCTCCAAAGTTTATACCATATGAACCGTATCCAGGTGCTACCAATTTAATGGTTCCATGTACCAAAAGCCCCGAAAGGATGATGACATTAAAAAAAAATAACAATTTAGACATTGGTGTGCTTGTCAGCCAAATGTGTACATTGCGTGCACAGGAAATGGATCCAAAATCTTGTAAGGAGCGAAAGAATAAGGATGTAATTAATGTGAAATTGGAAGACGAACTTAGAAAAACTAAAGAGGAGCGTGATTACTATCAGGCGCAGTTTAGATTTCAAGTTCAAGTCAACTCTGAACTAAAAAATTTGTTAGTAGCGTCTGTAGGTGAAGATTTGCAAACACATGTCAATGTGCTGACGGAGGATAAGCTCCAGTTAGCGCGCGCCTTGCTAGACACAGCCAAAAACTTAACTACTCACGCGGTAAATTTCCTTGTGAAATATATTTATTTAACCAGCCATAATGTTTACGTATCCTTTCTTGTCTCCTTAAGGAACAAATTGAATTCCTTGCGGGCCAATGCGAAGTATGGCGATCAAAATTTCTGGCAAGTAGCGTTATGGTAGAAGAGTTGGCACGCTGGAAAGCAGATCTTACTCAAAAAACTCAAACGATGGAGGAATCTACTAAACGTTTACTACACGCAATACATCAGATTCGAGAAATGCAATTGGAAATCCTTCGTAATTTGAAATTTATGGCAAAGATACGCTACCTAAACCTTCCAGCAACTGACGTAATAAGCCTCAGTGTAGAAAATTTAAATATTTTGCAGCAGATGGTACTACATTCAGGTGTAGGTATCCCCGAAGATGGCATGGATATTTTAAGTACTAGTAAAAATCCATTATGCGAAGCGGAGAAATATGCTGTACACGCCCTGGAATTTGTTAGCCAACCTTTATTGGCTACCGATGATGCAATAAAAGCTCTGTTTGACCAAGCTCAGCGGCCGTATGGATTAGGTTCCAGTGTCCGATAGTTGTGTCAAGTGTTGTAGTTGGGGGCATTTACATTTTACGGTTCAATTGCCATTTACACGAGTCGATTTTGGTTGAACGACAAATATTTTTCCCTGCCCCGTTTAAAAACAGCTAAGCCTCTTTTTCTGTAACTTCTTTATTTGTCCGATTTCTATAAAAGATACATCGTTGTAAAGGTATTTAGAAAGTCTACAGTTGTATATATAATAATAAATGATTGGCGCTTACACAATATTTTAGTGTTTGGCTGAGCTTCGCCTTCGATTTGTGGTGTGCGCCTTGATGTCACACAAAGGAGAGGGTCGTACAGCTTTAAGCCGACTCCGAACGGCGATTGTATTTTTTTATGAGATACTGTTTTTCATGGTAGAATACACTCGGTAGTTTGCCAGGGCATGCGGAGGGACGACCGCTATTAGAAACATCTTTTTTTTACGGTTTATTTCGATGTTGGTCTGAAACTGGGCTTGAATAAAAATTTGGACTTGTGTGTGAAATCAAAAGAATAAAGTAATTTTTTTACGTCGTTTATTCTCAAAAAAATTTGCGTTAAAAAATTTTGGTTGTGCAAGCCCATTTACCGGTACAACCTTCAGAGTGAGAGAGATACCCTCAGGTTAGAAAGTGTACTTTAAATCCAAATTTTCACTAAATGCCGTAAGCAAGGTACATTGAACAGGTAGTATCAGTAGAGCAGCTGATTTGATTTATTTTCAAATTATTTGGTCTCGAAAATGTCAAATATTTTTAATTTTTTCTCACGAAAATTATAAGTTGTTAAAATCCATTTGCTTGTGAAACCTTTTTCCATACAAAACAAGCGATTGAATAGCAGCTTTTGGAACGTTCGCCCAACTCGGCAGCACGACCGCTGATTACTGGGCCTTGCAAAGGATGGATCAATGCTTCGAGAAGCAAACAAATTTACTAGGAAAGAAAGTTGCATCAATTTTTATTTTTTCCAATTTCAATTTTTTATTTTTTATAATTTTTTGTATTTCACATGGCACGCTTTGATTTAGAAGAAAAAATTCAGAACAGTTGTTGACTCTTTCGATACCAGAAGCAACAACAAAATACACGCAAATGTTGTTTTTGCTCTACTGATACTACCTGTTTAATGTGCCTTGGCCGTAAGTGATAATTATAAATATGTATATATGTATATGCATAGGCTACTACAATGTTCCCTGCAAACCATTTTTTCAGAGTATTCTACATTGAATAGAAATTTTAAAGAATTCGTTAAGATTTAATTCGATTTGTTGCCGAATTTTCTAAAATGAAATAAATTACGCACACTTCCATTCTTTTACGAAAATAATGCTGCTATGTGAAGAATATCTTTCAGAATTTTTCCAGAATTTTCTTTATTTTTCGTACAGGAATTTTTTTACGAGCTCGTGTCAACCACTTCATATAATTTTCTTTGAAAATTCGTAAAAAAATCGTTACATAAATGAGATACTCCTAACGATTTCCTTAAGATTTCGGGAACTTTGGTTTGCAGGGTATGTACATAAATTGTCGATTGCTTAGTTTTGAATAAAAAATTAGAAGTTTTATATTGAACATGTCGTTACCTTAAAATAGAAAGGCCGTGTCTAACATTTTTGTTTCTTTACATAACAGCTATAAAACTTTGTGCCTACTAAAGTTCTTCAAATGCAATTTTCTTCATTATTGTAATGTAAAGGTTTTTAATAAACATAGTCATTTTTTATGTAGTAGTTGATTTTAAATTCGATTAAGTCAGCACTGAGTAATCTACCAACTTTTGGGCAGCTGAAATTTTACAGGGGATGCAAAAATCTTATATACATAACCCAAGGGAACTGTTCTAAATTAACTAATAAATCTTGCACCATTCAAGATATGTATGCCCTTTAATTTTGGTATATTGTGTATCCGAAGGCCAACTAAAGAAATGTTAAAAAACATTGGTTGCGTTGCGTTTCTTTATACATTCTAGAATCCCTTTTCACAGCCAGAATAAACAGAATGTGTTTGAAATACACGTTAACATATCAGGAACGTTCTAAACAATAAGTAAACAAAAAAGTTTATTCCAAACGTTCAGAATAAATAAAGAAATGCAGCCATTTTCGAAGACGTCAAATAATGTCTTGCAATGATGATATGTGCATCCGGTTTAAAAACACAAAAGCCTTAGTTACTAATCCTGATTCACAATTTCCGTTTTATATAGATCCAATCGACGTTGTCTGAAAGTAGGAATTTGGGCACGAACTTGTTCTACAACTGAGAAATCTGAAAATATGTATAATTTACGAATATTTACATACATTTGTATGTTTGAATTAAGTAAATGTAGTAACTTACCAATATCTATAGAAATTACATCTTCGCCATCAGAAGCGCTTTTTAGAACCTTTGCCCATGGATCCACCACCATTGAATAGCCCCAAGCTATGTATTCAGCGTCCTTATCACGAGCAGGTGAATTGGTTACAACATATAACTGATTATCGTTTGCACGTGAGCGTTGCAACAATTCCCAATGTAAGGGTCCAGTCGTCATATTAAATGCACCAGGGTAGATAATCATCTCGCAACCTTTAATTAAACAAATTTAAAAATATGTTTTCTACTTTAAAATAATACCTTTGTTGCGGTATACTCTTGCCAGTTCTTCAAATCTCATATCGTAACATATGCCAATACCAATTTTATGACCATCTACTTCTATCACAGTAAAATTTGAACCAGCAGTTAGAGTCTCGGATTCCTTAAAGCATATTCCCCCTTTAACGTCAATATCGAAGAGGTGCATTTTACGATATTTTGCAATCAAATTTCCACTAGGGTCCCATACAGTGCAGGTATTGTAAATATCATCTTTTTCACCCATTTCCGGAATAGAGCCACCAACTATGTAAATGCCGTAAGATTTTGCGGCGGCCGATAACTGTTGCGAGGTATAACCGCCGGGTATCGTTTCGGAATACTCTCTAAAGTATTTAGTACCATAGGGACAATTGAAGCATTCGGGCAAAGTCACCAGACGAGGTTTATATTCGTGGACCACTTGCCCAATCTTCGCTACGGCATTTTCAACATTTGAAATTTTGTCCTTGCCAACCTTCAGCTGAATCACTCCCAGGCGCATAACTTCGAGAGTAGTAGAATAATGATTCAAAATGTTACATTGTCAAAAGATAACTAAAAATAAAAAAAGCGTTGTAAAAAGCGACTCACGTTTTGGTAGAGCGGTCATTTTCCATAAATTTTCTTATCCGTGTTATCGAATACTGTGGTGTTATCAATACTAGAAGAGGTGGAAAAATATCGACGACTATCGATATATCGATGGTTTTTGTTTTAAAAAAATAATATCGATGTTTTAAAACTATCGATACTATCGGCTGTATTGTAAGACCAATTAGTACATCTAGTCTGTTCCTTTGAACTTCGGACTAAAACCTGTGGAACTGTCAAACTACAATTTTACGCTCTCAAATGAGAGTAAAAGGAGAACAGATGCAGAAGTGCATAGGAACGCAAAAAGCACTATTTCCTGTAAAAACGTCAGACGGTTTGTTTATATGTCATTGGTACTACACTGATTTGGCTGAAATATCAGTAAATAATTACTAAAATCTATACATATTCAAATATTTCGTTGTTTATTTCCATTTTTTTTAACAAATATAAGGTTCTTTGCTTTCACCGCTTTCTGTTTTTGTTTGCACATGTAAATCAGCTGATCGTTTGACACTTTTCATGAACTTACAGGAAAAAAATCTCCGGACTAAATCCTGTAACTTCTGACTAGGAACAGTTGCTCAGTTACTCTCACAAATGTGTTCCCACTTACAGGTTTTATGTCAATAGGAACGACTTCCTGTAAGTTCTGACTAAATCCTGTAAACCGGACTGCTATTGGAACAGACTAATTGTCTCCACGATCCAGAAAATAAAGGTCGCGCCATTCGCGGACCGCTAACCCTCTCTTCGTCGATTTGACAGCAATCTATTGTTTTCTTTCGGTTAAAGGTTTAATGCATCGATATTTTCCAATCGATTAATAGAAAGATTATCCGATTAATTTTAAAAATAATCGAGTAGAAACCACCAAAATTTAGTCCCTTTCAGACACATCAAGTGTTGAAAGCAATTTTTTTCGCATTCTCTTTGGTGTTTTCTATTTGCTTCCACACGCGTCAAGTTTAATTGAATTCAAGTCCTTGGTTCTTTAAATGGGAAGCAACGAAAAGATCAAAAGAGACAAGAAAACTTGAAACGAATTGACGGTACGGAGGTATCTGTACTCTTCCCCTCTCTTCTCACCTTCTTCGCCTACGAACGAGCAGACTTGAAAGCAAGGCTTGACGTGTCTGAAAGGGGACTTACTTGAAAATTTACGCAAAAACATAGGCCCGTAGTCATAGTCAAAATAAAGTCGACTTTAAAGTTAGTTGCAGCTTTTTGACATAATTTTCAATGGGATATCTGTCAAAAAAGCTGCAACTAACTTTAAAGTCGACTTTATTTTGACTATGACTACGGGCCATAGTGTAACGATTATCCTCGAAACCTAGAGGGATTTCCCAAATATCATTCGCCTCGTATCGCTGGATTGTTAAATAAATGCTAACGATGACCAAATTGTAGTACAAGTAACTTTATTGAACAACAAACAATTTGCAATACTTGCTAATACAGTAAAAGCACTTTACAATACTTGTTAAAGCAATAACAACGCTTTACTAAACTTGTTAGCACAATTAAACTTATAACTTGCTTATTCGCAACTCACTTCTCTGCTCACTTTACTTGTAGCTTGCTGACTTGTAACTCGTAACTAACTCCAACTCCGCTGTGTCATGGCTCTTATATACCTGCGCTCGCACTCATGGCAACTCTCGAACGTTCTGAAGTTCATCGCTCATTCTCTTTTTCTCGCTGTTCGCAGTGTTCATCCAACTGACGTTTCTCTTTGTGGAACATTCTACGTCATTCCTCAAACATTCTGCCAATTTCTCGTTGTTCGCTTTGTGTTGCCGCAGTATTCGCCACAATAGGTATCACCCGATTTACATGATTCAAGTACTTGAAAGCAATTCTTGCTCATTCTCTTTTGTGTTTTCTATTTGCTTTTACACGTTTCAATTCTGTTGAATTCAAGTTTTTGGTTCTATAATTGGGAAGCAACGAAAATGCCAAAAGCAAAGCAAGAAAGTTGAAACGACTTGACGGTACAGACGCATGTGTACTCGTCGCTTTTCTTCTCACCCCCCCCTCCCCCCAAATACATAACCTGAATACAAAAACTTTAACATACACGTGTAATGTGAAGGATTCACATTTTATTTAGGATAAATGTTTCAACTATTAGTGTTTGCACTATGCACTTTTTTGCAAATTTCGACGTGGGTTCTGCGCAAAAATACTGTGGACGGCGTAGCCGGAGTGATATGCACAAGAAATGTTGTATACCTTTGACATGCGGAAGTACCTCTTCCCCGCAACACAGAAAACAGAATTCTACTTAGTAAGGGTTATAATCCCTAAGCGCGGACGAAGGCAGAGGCAAGCGCAATAGGTGGTGGACCTAACAAAGTGCAAGTTTTCAATGGCTTGGAAGAAGCTGATATTGCATTAACTTCAGGCATAGGAGGAGTTCTGGCGTGTGGTTCAACAATTCAACCAGAAGCTGACATAGATGCGCCCATGGTGACTATGCCCGACAGCTCCGCATACCTTTGTGAATCCATTGCCACCGCGCCCCCTTACTCTGCTGCTATAATTTCAAATACATCAGAATCCATAATTTACAACTGATAGCTGGCAATGTTGCCCATGTTTCCCCAAGGGTTGCAGTATGTGGATTTTTCGTTTTTCGTAGCGTAGCTACTAATTACGAATTACGAAAATTCGGGTTCTAGAATAATGGTGTATGTCTATAACAGTTTGTAGTAATATGGGAAATGTTTAGGGTGAAATTTCCAAGTTTTTAAATGTACAAATCTTTTCTGCATTATGTTTAATCAGCTGAATTATCTGACGTGACGTTACCTGGTGTTACGTTACTAAAATTTCGATTGAAAAAGTTTTGTTAATATTGTTCTTGACAAAATTTTTAACGGGAAGAGAACATGCATTTTATGTCGAACGTACTTTTTATTTTGACATCAGCGCCTCCAACGCTTGCATTCCTTGTTCCTTTCTTGATATGTTGCTGATGCTGAAAATACTCTGAAATACTGCAGAAATTGCGCAATAAAAGTTTTTATGTTGATTTTTATTTGCCAATGATGAGCAACTAACTGATTGTAAAAATTTTGTTCTTCGAACGTTTGATGTAAGCAGAGCCGCCTATTGTTCGCGTAGAACGTGATGCTCTTCCATAAAAAGTAACATTGCCGCATTAATTGCAGCTCGATCACACCCTTATTTTTGGTTCGCAGATTACGGATCTGTTTGCCGTTTTTCTAAATCAAGTCATTTTCCCCAATATATTTTCAATTTAAGTTTGCATTGCGAATGAAAACAATTCAAACTTTAACATGGAAAATGTAACGCATACACCGTGCACGAGTATGTACGTTATGGCGTATGAGTAATATTATTTCGTGCTGTTGTTTCATACAAAATATTATTGGACATTTTCATTTGACCATTCGAAACATGTTTATTTATGCATCGATTTCCATCGTTAGTGCCTTAAATTGTTTGGCAAAAAACAGGCTTTAATATAAAATGTGAACGAAATACAAAAGATTTATTTTAATTTTTTTCTTGTTAAAGTTTGAACTTTTTTCTTAAAAGTTAAAATATCTTGTGCAAATGACCTGATTTGAAAAAACGGTATATACATAGATATAGATAGGGATGGTTTTTAGAAGCTAGAGGAAAAGGGGGAAGAATTCAATCGCACTCCTAAAATGGTAGCCACAAAAAGGTGGGGATAATAGTGATTTAATTATTTAATTTAAACAAGCATCGAATATAACCTCTGATTGTTATTAAAAATAAATATTTCTATGTATATATTCCAAAGTTGCGTACATCAGACGGCGTATTACTAAATGGATGGTCCACTTTGAGCAATTTTTTTTTTGTGTTTGTTTGCCTTGTAAATTTTTTGCGGTACCATTTACAGTTGATGGATATGAAGAAGCTATTTGTTTGTGGAAAAATTATGGAATTTTGATAAAAAAAAACGACAAATAAAAAAATTTAGAGCCTACACTGAGGGGAAACAAATTGCTCCCGGAGTCATCCCGGATTAGTCCCATTTTTAGCAGGGTTTTTACAGATAAACAACCTTAGTTTTCCAACGTTTATAGTGTATTGGAAATACATTCGAGATGGGTTCGAAAAAAAAATTAAAACCATAGTAACAAGAGAGGAAGTGAAATCCAGCTCATTTTCGAATAGAAATATAATACAATCACTCTCTCGCATCAAAATTTGAATTCGATAATGGGCTGGATTTCGAATTCATTACGAAGGAAAAATTCATTAGATAACCAAGGTTCCGTTTTGCTGGAGAATGGCCTAGTTCTCGAATCGAATACTAACCTATTCCACATTCATTATCGAAGGTGAGACTTGAAAAAAATGTTAGTTTCCCAATAATTTTCGAATTGTTAACCAAGCCCAATGTTTATTGGGCAGCGTAACCCAAACTCCAACACAAACGCAAATTTTATGGTGTTACTAATACACCTGTAATAATTTTTGATTGGAGTGCCATCTATTGTTTCGCATATGAGTAAGTAGTCAAGCTAATCTTTTCACATATGAGCAAGCAGGCATACTATTTGGTTTGAAAAATCACACGTACACAAAACTTCTGGGAGCTTTTTTGATTCACTATTAAGAATGTGATAGCAAAACGTGCCGAACTTAGCGGACACGCGTGACGGTAACGTCACTAGGAAAGTGACCGTCACTGTTCTTGCTGGGGGTTTTGCTGGGAATATTCACACATATGCACTAGCTCTATTTTACGCTCGGCACACAAAGCGGGAGCATGTACAATGACTATAGTCGCACAATTTTTGCAGGGACAACGTGAACATTTGAAAACACATTTACATGTATGGCTGTAGCTGAGTGTGCAAAGACGCTTGATATAATTGGGTGCTGCCAAGAGGGTCCGGGTTCAATTACCATCGGACGGAACATAAAGCTAATTTTTTTTCTACTTAATTATAATTTCGTATAACGAAAAAGCAAATGTGTACTTCACAACGACTTATTTTACAACGTACACTGAAAAAAAAAACGCGTTGTAAGAATAAAAATTTTTTATTTGATTACCGTTTAAAAATGTTCGTTTTTAAATCAAGTGAGAAGTCTTAACAAAATTTATTTTTTCATTATACATACACTACGTATAATGGAAATATTCAAATCAAATACGCCCGTATTAAAATGAAGCATTTTCAATGCACGGATTCTTGTTCATATGTAATTAAGACAGCATATGTATACAAAGCATGCAAAGCGGTGACAACACATACATACATACATATGTACATACATGGTACAACATCATGCACTAATCGCGCGCTGTGATGTTGATTCAAACTCAACATTTGAAAACGCATTTGCTTGTATGGCTGTAGCTGAGTGTGCAAAGACGCTTGATACAATTGGTTGCTACCACGAGCGTCCGGGACGGAACGTAAGATTCAGTTTTTTTCTTTTTAATTTTAATTTCGTATAACGAAAATGCTTCTGTGCACTTCGCACCGACATATTTTATAACGTACATACTCAAATTTAAAACGAGTTGGGTTGGTGCTCTTTCATATGCGTATTTTTTAAATTTAGCACGTTTTTTTTTTTAATTCTAAAATTTTTTCCCTCAGTGTACACACTCAAATTTAAAACGAGTTGGGTTGGTGTTATTTCGTATGCGTATTTTTTTAAATTTAGCAGGATTTTTTTTAATTTTAATTTTTTTTCCCGTCAGTGTAGGTATCCTCGAATGTCTACAAATACAACTATGGAGGAATGTACCCAAATGTTTCTGTAAATGTTGCTCGCTTGGAACTTTCTATAGGATTCAATATTAGAGCACAAATGTATGTATGTATGCAAACAATCTTTCTAATTTGGTACATTCAATCCAAATGTAATTCATATGTATTTTAGTCGTTTATATAAACAGATTATTCAAAAAGATTTTAGGGAAAATAAATCACACTAGAATCGAATATCATGAACACAATTTCCTTGTTGAGGAGCAAAGTAAAAACTAATATCACAATCCAAATTTACACACATACATATGTATGCTATTATAGAGCGCACAAGACGCAGCGTTAAAATTTATCAAAACTCCTCACTCACGACCTATGGCCAACTCTCTGCATGTCAGTCAATATGATCCAGCTGTTATTCATCACCACCTCCTTCTTCATCCTCGTCGAATTCGCCTTCCTCATCGGCGGTCGCTTCTTGATACTGTTGGTATTCGGAAACTAAATCATTCATGTTGCTTTCGGCCTCGGTGAACTCCATCTCGTCCATGCCCTCTCCGGTGTACCAATGCAAGAAAGCTTTGCGTCTAAACATTGCCGTGAATTGTTCGGAAACTCTTTTAAATAATTCCTGGATGGCTGTTGAGTTACCAATGAATGTGGCCGACATCTTTAGACCACGGGGAGGAATGTCACACACCGCGGTTTTGCAATTATTTGGAATCCATTCCACGAAAAAGCTGCTATTTTTTGTTTTGGATATTCAACATTTGCTCGTCAACCTCCTTCATAGACATACGACCCCTAAAGATAGCTGCCACAGTTAAGTAACGACCATGACGGGGATCACAAGCAGCCATCATATTCTTAGCGTCGAACATTTGTTGCGTTAGCTCTGGCACGGTAAGTGCACGATACTGCTGAGATCCACGAGATGTTAATGGTGCAAAACCAGGCATGAAGAAGTGCAAACGTGGAAATGGCACCATATTCACAGCCAACTTTCGAAGATCTGCGTTTAGCTGGCCAGGAAAGCGAAGGCAAGTAGTAACACCAGACATTGTAGCCGAAACCAAATGATTAAGATCGCCATATGTTGGTGTGGTTAGTTTGAGTGTGCGAAAGCAGATGTCATAAAGAGCTTCGTTGTCGATGCAATATGTTTCATCGGTATTTTCCACCAGCTGGTGCACACTGAGTGTGGCATTATAGGGCTCCACTACAGTATCAGACACTTTAGGTGAAGGTACAACTGAAAATGTGTTCATAATACGGTCGGGATACTCCTCCCGAATTTTCGAAATCAACAATGTGCCCATACCGGAACCGGTACCACCGCCAAGAGAATGCGTTAATTGAAATCCCTAGAGATTACAAGAAAAAACATGAAAGCAAGTGCAATTTAATGCTTATAGTGGGTAAGTATAATTCTTTTGCATTTAAAATACAAACCTGTAGGCAATCACATCCTTCAGACTCTTTCCTTACCACATCGAGAACTGAATCGACTAACTCAGCGCCTTCTGTGTAATGGCCTTTGGCCCAGTTGTTGCCCGCGCCAGATTGGCCGAACACAAAGTTATCTGGTCGGAAGATTTGCCCGAAGGCGCCAGAGCGTACCGAATCCATGGTGCCCGGTTCCAAGTCGACAAGAATGGCTCGAGGTACATATTTGGCACCTGTCGCCTCATTATAGTAGACGTTAATGCGTTCCAGCTGCAAGTCGCTATCGCCATAATAGGTACCAGTGGCATCGATGCAGTGTTCATCAGATATCACTTCCCAAAACTTTCCTCCAATCTGATTACCACATTGCCCGGCCTGAATATGTACAATTTCCCGCATATTTATTGGCGGCGCTAACTCCAACTATACACGGCCCTTAAATTACTTGATTTTTAGGATGGAGTGGGTGTAAAAACGTCGCTGTCGCTGCTGCTTATGTTAAGCCTTAATGTTTTCTTGAGCTCTAGTAAATACAGAGGCTCTTGTAGGTACGTTTGGTTTGAAAACGATAGTTCCAAAGATTTTTTTGCGAGAAAATCCCGACGGCCTCAACCAAACCCTTGCGACTTTTAATAATTGACCGTTTGGCAATTTAACACCAGATCAAGGCGTACTTCTCGTCGCTGTTATTGTGGACATGCAGAACACATTGGCGAAATCACAATAAGAGTATTTTTGCAATTTAAGAATCGAATTATTTAATACGCCTTCGCCTGACTGAAATCTTTTCGAAATATGTTTAATGTGAAAAAATCTGAAATATACGATTTTCTGAATGAATTCTCGGAGCAATGTTACTGCGACCACGGTACATGCACGAGAGTGAGAGTGTTTCGGACTCAAAGTAATCATTGCTTTGCTTGAGATCTTGCTCCAACTAATCTCTACATAAGTAATTCCAAATTCGTTATTTGCCATCTTACATTCCTCAAATTTTAATGTATTACATTTCTTATTTCTTTCCATACTATAGTAACATGAATGTATGTACATATATTACTGCATATGGGGAAAAGTGATTCCATTGACCTAGTCAGTTTCATACTAATTTCTAAGCTCCTTTATACATATAGGACAACGGGAATGCAACGCATTTCTTCTCTATTCTTACACTGAGAAAATAGTCAGCTAAATATATTTCTCTCAACAAAACATTTATAACCAAGATGTATTAAACAAGGTGTGATTGACAACTCAGGTAGGGTCTCTTTTAAGGTACTATTATGCCAAAAAATAAACAAGTGATTCAAAATTTATAAAAAAAATTTTCTATTTGACTTTTCTTCTAAGGGCGCGTATGAATCGGTAACAAAGTTCTGCCAATCTGCTGTGTGAAATGATTTATTTTTTGACAGCAGTAAATTTTTGATAACCGCAGTTTTATGCGGAATAAAATATTACAAATTGAAGTGAAATTAATATTTTAAGAAAACATCTACCATCGTTGATTGCAATTCATCAATTTAAGCTTTTATTTAACGAAAAATTGCACACATCAACAATCTTTGCGATTGTCAAAATTTTCTATGCATTTGTCAAAAATTTCACTAGCCTCACGAGCTACTGAAATTTTATTCACCTCATGGTTTTCAAAAATTTACTTTCCGCGAACTTTGTTACCGATTCACACACGCTCTAAGAGCAATATCAAATTCAATCACACTTTGTTGAATACATTTTGTTTGTAACCATGGTACAATAATTACAGGTATCATTGTTGCCCACATTAAAATGTTTACTGTTAGGGAAAAGGGATATTTCCATACCCCATATACCATATATGTTCACGTATTTAAAAAAAAAACCATCTTGCAAAAGCTAGAATAAACATTTGCTTGCAAATTAATTCAAAATTTGTATGGGGCACTTAATTTCAAACGTTTTTTCTTTTGTTTTGAAAAATTATAATAATCAAATTGAGCGAAAACAAAAAGCAAAGCCAAATAAAAGTAAAGAATCAACATTGAACTGCGTCAAAATGAAAATAAGGGAGCACGAATTTCAATGTGAAGCAAAACTCTCTGGGAAGACAATACCAGTAATTATTGTACCATGGTTACAAACCATGATAAAAACATAATGAGGTAAAACCATTGAGAGGCAGTCTGACGTTTGCCAACAATATAATTTTAAAATTCAAAACACAAACTCACACACACATTCTGATTTTCAATTTCAAACAACAACAATTGTGAACAATTTAATTTTTTTATTTTCAATTTTATATGATTTTAAAATGTCGAATTGAGAGAATGAATTTACCTTGTAATGTTTTTATCGTGATTACAGGCATGATAAAAACATTACAAGGTAAATTCATTCTCTCAATTCGTCGGCCATGATTTTGTTCTGACGTTTGCCAACATTTTAAAATCATATAAAATTGAAAATAAAAAAATTAAATTGTTCACAATTGTTGTTGTTTGAGATTGAAAATGAGAACGTGGGTGTGAGTTTGAGTTTTGAATTTTTAAATTATCCCAGTAGAAGTTTTATGCATACGACATCGCGGTTCGTGGCATGAACTTGCTGCTGTGTATATGTACATACGTGCCAGTATAAATGAACCTTCATTTCCATTTAACACGTGTGGTTTCTCAGAGCGTATGCGTACTCTAACCATACACTTGTACTACTGTTGTAAGTATATGGCTGTATTAATGTTTCAAACATACAAAAATGCATTAACGAAACAGTACTTACAAGATATTTATCCCCGTATGTAAATGCTAATTTTCTGATACAATTTAATATATGGTACATACGGTACAAACAAAAAAGTTACATTTACATATGCAAATACATATCTTGTAAAAGCCCGTTAGTGCTGATAATATTATAGCACAACACGTCCGTTCACTAAAATTTTTGTAAGTATGACAGTTTGAACTTTGTTCGAGTTTTTCTACAAGTAGCTTGCGGAACAAACCTATTGCTGGCAAACGTCAGACTGCCTCTCAATGATTTTACCTTGTTATGTTTTTATCATACTACATACTACATGTTCTAATTTCGGAAACTTTGTGGTTAAAAAAAAAAATATTTTATGGCAACCTACAACGTTTATCTCCTACACTTGGCAGAACCTTACAAGATATGCAGACAATCACAGCAACATTTTTTTCCCGTCGCCATGTTGGAGCCCATATGTATATCAAACTGACGCACGCTTCAGACTCAAAGTACTCTCAATAATATCAGTTGGCCGAAAGTCGGGATCAGCGAATGTCTCATGATTGAGGCACCTTGTACCGCCGAGGCATGTGCATGAACAGATTGATACGGTTTCATCGTACTCCGTTGTATAATTTGAATTAGCTAGCAATTTGCCATGCATATTGAAATTGCTTGATTCGACATCGTAGGCAATCGGTTGACTAGAGATAGCAGCAGCGGCAGCTGCGGCTTGCTGAGCATCCTGTTCGTTACGCTTGGCGTCTTCAGCTTGCCTAAAAATGAGTAATTATTCAAATCACACTATCAAAATATGTACATATATATAACTTATGTATTTCTATGATAGATACATATGTATCTGTACATATGCAGTCTGTAATGCGACACATGCAAGTACCCGTTGTGGATTATCGACACCATTGTCTCTATCACATAACGGCGGGCAAGTGTCGCTTTACAGATTGACCACTGATGTAGTGGCTTATGCGTACGAAACTGTTTGCCCATTACATTGTCATAAAGCGTAGCACCAGTAGATTGATACTGGCGGCGACTACTGCCAGTCCAAATAGTATAAACACCAAACTGAGCGCCACATAGCCGGGTTTATTGATCAGCGCCTGATCGTTTTGCAACGCCACATAGTCACCGAACCCGATGGTTGTGAGCGTCACAAAGCAGTAATAGAAACTGTCGAAATAACTCCAGCCCTCATAGCGCGAAAAGACTGCTGCGCCAGTGGTAATTATGATGGACGAAAGCATGCCTGTCGCTAACATAAGATTCATTTCTGTTGCCTCGGTTTGGGTGCAATGCATGTAGCGTTTTGCACGACGTATTATCACCGACGCGAATTTGTTTAGACGTTCTCCGATCGACTGAAACATGACGAGACCCAACGGAATACCCACCTGTAACGAAATTATTTGGACAAAATTTATCTTTGTACGTAAATTTTCTTCTTATGTATATCGAACACATTCTCTCGGTTTCATCTGGCCACTGTTTAATCAAGACCGAAATTAAATTAAGTAAAGTGTGTATAGCTATGCTATCGTCTCCGTAACCATAAGTAAGGCCAAGAGAACTAGATTAGCCTATCTACTTATGTATGTACATATAAAAACAAGAAACATGATGAGACACTAGAATTAATTTTTTTTTCACTGGTAAAATCTAAGAAATTTGTAGAATTATCAGTGAAACCTACCTAACAAATCATGGGAAAACTAAACAACTTTCTAGCTTTCTATTTAAGAAACAGTTTTACTTTTGCAAAATGTAGTTAGACTACTGAGCACATATTTAAATATCGCCTTACCCCTCCCTCCTAGATCAATATTCCACTCGGTGTGAGGAACACACAGCAGCTCTTGACCTTCCAAACCAGATGATCCATGTGTCAGACCAAAATATCGTCGGTGATACTGCAAAACGGCTGATGAAGATGAACGATTGCCAGACGCACCAGAGGTAATAAGTGACATAGCACGTTTTGCAGTATCACCGACGATATGCATATCGGTATCTGACCTCAGTAGTGTAATTACTGTCTTGACTGGTGTTACTTTCGGTTATGTTTTGACGTGCGAACATAAATGGACAATTGGATACTTTACTGCAGAACTCTACTGACGAAATCGTCCCCCACGATGCTGCCAGACTTCACGGCCAAACATTAACCAGTTCAGTACAAAATGCAAGAAGACCAAGGTAGGCATTCCCATTCCAGAATAGACTTAGAAAACTGGAATCTGATAAAAATAGAAAAGTCATCCATGCCAAAGACCGACAACTCAATTGGGCTTCTTCGAAGGAAACCGCCATAGATGACGATACTGATTCCCGTTAATTTTTTGTATCCGGAAGACGTTCGAAACTCATCACTGAAAATAATTTTTAACCGACTTCAACAAGGTGGAAGGTTAACAATTCATCTAAATATTTTTTTATGCACAAACATATTTTACTGGATAACTTTGTACCACTCGAACCGTTGCCGATTGTTCGGAAAGGGTGGTCCCATTCTAATTTCGTTTAGTTCCAATTATTGTGTCATGAAGAATTTAAGGGTACTCCTAAATTTTTATGAGCATTGAAGACGGTTGTATTTTCGCTTAAAAATAACCGTTAATATTTAGTCAAACAGAACATTTGAAAGCATACTTTGTATCCTTTTTCAAGTTAAGAATTTTCGTAAAAAATTTACAATATTTGACAGTTTAGACACCAGGTAATTTAAAAAAATCAAATCAGCTGCTCTACTATTACTACCTACTATTACTGCCTTGCGCCAGACGCAAAATATTAAATTATTAAAGGAGGTTTTCAATTCCTCGGCATGTACTATGGCTAACTTTGGCCCACGTGAACTGCTGTCGATGTTTTTTTATCTGAAAAGTACCTCATGGGTGGCCCCATACTAATTTAGTTTAGTTTCAATGAAGGGACTCTTAGAGTTTTCAATAGAAAGATTATGCCGAATATTTACGGGCCTTTGCGCCTTGCCTATGGTGAATACCGCCGAAGATGAAGTGTTGAGCAGTATGAGCTTTACAACGATACATGGTTGAGCCATGTCGTATGAATGAACAGAAACGCCACAGCTTTGAAAGTATTCGACGCGGGTCGCGATGTGGTTGCTCATGTCACGTGTCATTGAACAGTGAATTCGGAGTGGTACACAACCATTTTTAGGCTACAGTCTACACTGAATTGATGACTCTTCCGCCGTACCTTGGCACCTAATGGTTATTGTTTGATCACATACTAGATCATGGAAAGTCATTCGTAACCACCAATAATATCATTTTTTTATTTAGAGTATTCAGCATATTGTGTTCAATTGTGGATATAATTTAACAAAGAAAAGGCACGTGCAATTCACCGAGGCATAGATAAAAATTCTTTTAATAATGAGTCAACATGAACATCCAGATTGCGATGATATTGAGAAAAGCTAGCCCATTGTGCGATCGCCTGCGCCTTAATTGTTAAGCTACAAAGCAAGACTCCCCCTAGAAATGTTCCTTTTGTCATAAAAACGTGCCCTGCGAAAAATTTTTTTAATCGGACCACGGAAAGACGTACCTCGAAAGGCCCGAAAGTCCAGCATTTTCATGAATTTTTTCACAAAGTGGTCAAAATTTCATATATAAGTCAGTGGGAAATTTAATATATTTGAATGGCACTTGATGTAGTTTTGCCCCCCGATGTCAAATATGGCTAGCCTATTTTTAAACCTCCCCAACTTTTAAAGTATTGATTTTAGTTTTTTTTTGGGTTTTTGCGATTTGCAAGCTTATTTTGCATTTTTCGTAAAAAACGGTTATATACAAATTTGTAGAGAATTTAATTTCCCACATTTTTTAATATACAAACTTTATAAAAAAATTCATTTTTTATTATAAATAATTAACAAACCATGCGAAAAATTTTTGCACTGTCACGGTTTTCGCCATTTTTCAACAATTTCTGATAAAAAAGCGTGGAATATTGAAATGCCAAAGTTGTAGGGAACTTTTCTCTTTTAGTGTTGGGTTCGCCGGTGGCCTAAAATTTGTAAAGCAAAATCTAATTTAAGGTTGGTTTGGACGCCATGTTGAATTTTTCAAAAGGCCTCACGGCTTTTTCCCAAAAAAAAATCTCAATAACTTTAAAAATACTGCAACTATTTTTGACATCGGGGGACAAAACTAAATCAAGTGTCATTAAAATGTATAAAATTTCCCACTGACTTATAGGCAAAATATTGATTTTCCGCAGGTCACGGTTTTATGACCAAATGAAGCTTTCTGGGGCGAGTCTTGCTTGGTAGGACAAAGTTGCAAAACAAGGCGCAGTCTACTGCACATGCATGATGGTATTCATTGAATTATTTTGCAAAACTATAACTAAATAGGAGAGCGAAGGGTGTTATAGACCACATAAGGAAACATTTCTGTAGAAAAAAACGGAAATCTGAATTATTGCTCATTTTTAATCGATAAAACAGCCCACTAAAAATAAAAAAAAATTTTGGTACGGCAAATGTTAAAGCTGTTTTTGACAGATTTTTTTGTGGTGATTACACACACATATGCACAAAAAAATGGGGCCAAAGTATTAAAAAATCGCGGTTTTTGGCAATATTTTAGAAGCTCTAGCAAAGAAATAAAAGGTGATAGAACCTTCCTGGCTTAAATTAAACCTAGATCTCTCGACTACTCTCTCTGAAAAGAGATCTTAAATATTTGAGATCTTAAAATTTTTCTTTACCATTATTATCTTAAAACAATGACAGCAATTTTTTGCGCATATCCCGGGGGGGGGGGGGGGGGGGCGGTAGTTTAAGCCTTCCTTGCGGCCGGGCCTGAGAAAACCTATTTAATCTTGAACATTATTATTCTCATAAAAACAAGGGACTGTGAACAAAAGGTATGATCAAAAGTAAATGTTGTTATTGTAGTTTTGTTCACAAGAACGCTTCAAAATCCAAACCAAAATGGGAACAAACCTGTCGAGAACGTTCTTAATGGGAATTATATAAGAACAAAACCCTGTGGAACGTTCCCAAAGAA
>NW_023460561.1:0-35094 GCF_013731165.1 Rhagoletis pomonella | reverse complement strand
TATTATCACGCTCTGCCAACTTAATTTTTACATATTTCGTCTTTTTTCCTTAATTTAAAAAAAAATACTTCTTCCTAGTTACGACTTAATTGCAGCTGTAGCCGAAACTAAATTTTAAGTTCGTACTTAGCCAGACAAGTCGAAAGTAAGGCGACTATGAATAGCTTTAGTTGTAACTTAGGATAGTTTCGACTTAGTTGTGAACTAAATATGACTATGAATATGCGCCATCTATTTTAAACTATAGTTAAAACGTTAATAGATAAGTAAACAGCCCTAACACTTTTACAGTATGTATGTATAAAAACGTAAGCAACATACAATACAATATATGTATATATATCAGTCTTTCTTAGTTTAAAAAAATTCATCTCTTACATAAATGAAAAAAAAAAATGAAATCAAATTAAGCATGTACAACTTTTTCATGCCAAGGCTGAATAAATTCTCCAAACGGCTAAAAAAAGGGCTAGGGGCAATTTTAAATTTATGTAGCCAAAAAAAAGTATGTGGTAGCTAAATTTAGCCACCAAAGGGCTAAAACGGCAACACTGAACACAACACAAAAGCTGCAATGCCAATGAGAGCAATAGAACAAACAAAAAATCGACGACACACCGGGATTTATTTGTCAGACATAAATATTAGCAGATACAAAAAAGGGAAGCACGCGCAAACACAACTATGTATCTGAGAGTAACACTGTCGCATATGAATGAAAAAATATTTTATTGAATGAACATACACTGCCGGCAAAAAGTATTGGCACAGCAAATTTTTCACAATATATGCAAAAAATTTTTTTCTAATATTTTTCCGTAGGTTTTTTATAAAAATATGGTTCATTCGCGATAGTTCAGCAATTTTTCATGCAAATTTTCAATTTTTTAATCAGATTTGTTAGACGTTTTTTGAGTATGCTGCGTTGCAGCCCATTAAATTCTAGTGAAAAAATGCAAATTTGGAGTTAGTCAAAATCGCATTGATTTTTGAGAATTTTTTTTTGTTGAAGGTGTTTTGCATTTCTTCCACATAAAGTATTTTCGAATTTTTTGTTTTGTATCGAAGTGACTGCGTGAAAAAAATTGCCAAAAATCAACGTTATTTCCTAGCTTAAAACTTGTACTTTATCTGCATACTCAAAAAAAAAAATAAAATAAAAAACAAATCTGATTAAAAAGTTGAAAATTTGCAGAAGTGAGTTTTGCACAAAGTTTAGGAGTTATATTTTTGCTTTTTCTATTGTAGAATGAACCATATTTCTATAAAAAATTTACGGAAAAAATATTAGAAAAAAATATTTTGCATATATTGTGAAAAATTTGCTGTGCCAATACTTTTTGCTGGCAGTGTAGAAAGCATAAAAAGGAAAATTCCCCATCCAGCAAGTGAAAAGGGTAAAGGGAGAGCAGCGGCCGCCACTTTCTACTTTCTACCTACATTCACAGCGGTTTTCTGTTGCCCCCATTTCGTGTTATTGCTTAAAGGTTTTGTACGCGTGCCTCCTTACACTTCGTTGTGTGTGTTTTCTCCCACTTTTTTCTTTTATTTATTGGATCTTAGTGGAAGGGTAGCGAAACGTAGTCAGAGCGCATGTGAGCATTTCAACGCAAATAAGTATACACATACTCATGCATTTGTATGTTTGAATATGTCTTCGTTTTCCGGCTAACGCGTTAATATCCCCACCCAACTAAGGACTTAACCAGACATACGTGCAAATTCCCATAATTGATATTGTATTGGAAAATGGTGCCCCTTCAACCCACCAATGGCAAGTACTGATTACAATTTATGATAATGGTGATGTGATGATAATGGTCAAATGATTGCGACTAGATAGTATATTATGTGCATATATTTTAAAATAAAAAAAAAATTATAGAAATTTTTGGGAAACATTTCTACATTGCGTAATTGATGCAGAACTTCTGGAAAAATTGCATGCGCATTGGGCAGCATCATATGGCATACAAAAGAAAAAGTTATTACACACATTCTCATTTCTATTCTAGTTGCAAACCTTACTTTGTGAGGATTTAAATGTCGAAACAAATTTTCGATCTTAAAAATAGCCAAAATCGCCATTATGAAAATGCACATCTACCAAGGTGTTTTCGGAAACATATAACCCATTATTAAAATATAATATTTGATGCGATGTGATGTGATGCGATATATTATATGATGTGATGCGATATGTTGTGGCATGATGTGATGTATTTTATTTCAATAAAAAACAAGAAATTTATTTGTATTAGTTTATCGATAACAGTCCCGTACATTATATCGATAATTAATTTTGATCATTGCACAGTGATATTTTAACCCGATTATGCAAAAAAATAAAAATAAAACAAGCACAATAAAAATACCGAGTTTGGTACAAATTGGTAGAACGGTTACCGAGATACATATATGTGATCATAAGTGGGCGGTGCCACGCCCATTTTTCAAAATTTTATTATAGACGTATTTCCTGGTAAGGAGTTGTAGCAAGCATCAATTTTGAATAAATTGGCTTTAATATTTACTGATTTATCGAAGATTTCGTATTTCTCCAAATTACCGTTATATGAGATGTGGGCGTGGTTATTGTCCGATTTTAAAACTTTTCGGCCATTTGGTATCCTGTACCAAGGCCAACAACTGTGCCAAGTTTGGAAGAAATTGGTGTAGCGGTTACCAAGATATACACATGTAACCATAAGTGGGCGTGGCTACGCCCATTTTCCAAAAATTTATAACATTCTTATTTTTCCTCTAAAAATTATTGTAAATATCAATTTTGAGTTAATAATCTTCAGTAGTTACTAAAATATCGCAGTTTTCGTATTTCTGAAAATTACCGTTATATGGGAGGTAGGCGTGGTTATTGTCCGATTTTGCTCATTTTCAATACCATCCGTCCTACGCTCGAAAGAAGTACACGTACCAAGTTTCGTTAAGATATCTTAATTTTTACTCGAGTTATCGTGTGCACAGACGGACAGACGGACGGACGGACGGACGGACGGACGGACGGACGGACGGACAGACAGTCACCGCTTAATCGATTTCTCTTTTCATTCTGATCATTTATGTATACATTTGTCTATATCTATCTCGATTCGTTTTGCCTGTTACAAACAACCGTTATGTGAACAAAGTTATAATACCCTTGTGCACAAGTGCGCTCGGGTATAATTAGTATATTCACATGAATTCGGGTTTGCAGGGATTTTTGAGGTCGCTGAATTTTAATCTGAAGTCAAAATAACAAAAAGCAAAATGGCGTCGAAAATGTTAAAACCAACATTTTATGTAAAAGCCATGAGGCTTCTAATCTTATCATGTCATCAGATTATAATTCTATTTAATTCATTCATTGAATTCAAATGTTGAGTGTCTGCTGCTGATGGATGGGCGAACAGAAGAAGAAGAAGAAAGTCTATATAGTATATACATTAGGTTTCCCATCGGAAATGCTTTTTTTGAAAATTTAAAGACCCTACCCCCATTATTTGATTCGTTTTTATGAGAAATACTATTGCCTGTTTTTATAGATGTCGAATTAGGTCAGAAAATACGATTTTCTAGATTCATGAGTTATTGATTGACTATTTTTGCCTGAATTGCAAAGAATAAAATCATTCATTAATAAAAAAATTTAAAGGTTAAGTTATTGGGGTAGCTTATGTCGCTATCAATAAATTTTTGCAATAAGCTTATCAACCGTTATGTTAAATTACGGAGTTCTTACGATTTTTTGTGGGTTATATATTGAAAATAAGGTTGACCTACTTTTTTCCAAAAGTTTAACACATCAACTCCCACCAGAACGGGCCTTTTTGACCCACTGTTTGAGAAATGGCTTATAAATGGTTAAAATTTCCTCTAATATATTAAGCGCCAAAGTTTTCTAAGGATAACAGAATGTAATGCAAAATAATAGTAATTTTTACCAAAAAGGGGGACTTTAACTCTGTGTAGAAAATATTGCGTTGCGCGGGAGCAAAACCTTCCTGGGGTTTGACCACCACTTAGGAATACTAACGTAATTTTCACACAGCCACCTTTCTTTTATACGTCTGTGGGACCCCAGAATAATGTAACTTACGAATGTAAAAATTAGCAAAAAAGTGTGTGCTTTTTATTAAAATTCTGTTTAAAATATTAAAAAAAAAACACACAGGAAAATCAACTAGTCTTTGTTTAATCTCCAATAATTGAGGAGTTAGATGCAATAAGGGCGCTTCTGTTAAAACAGCTTTCTGAGATATTGGCGTTAAAGTTTTTGATGTGTTATAACTTTCTTGTTGATGTACTATAAAAAAAGTAGTATTGTTGCAGTATTGAAAAAAATTGTCTACTGCAAAAAAAAAACTCCTTTTAAAAATGTAATTTTCATTTCGAACATAGTGTTTTTATACGAGTAGTATTTAGTTCCTTCAAACGATGTATTTCAATGTGCATACAACATGAAAATTTTGTACGAAATTCCTTAGGCGCCGAACGCCGAAATGACAAAAAACGGCGGCGGCGGCGGCGTGGCCCGGCAACGTATACCTCTACTAGCTACAAAGAGTGCTGGTTTCTTGCGTCACTGCCCGACGCTTTAAGCGCCATTAATTAGAAGCCGGTTAAGAAGTACAAATAGGAAAGAAAATATTTCACACGTTTGGCGGCACACTTTTTTTATATTTCAGCAATCAAATTCTTCAATCAATGGCTTCCCTGACCTGAGAAACTCAGCGGTTGAACACTCGCTCAATAGGTTTTCGTCATCCACTACCTAATTCCTTTTATGAGCGGTCTCTAGGCAACTTTTCAACCACTCACTGCATCAATCTTTAAGCTTACATGCCCTGTAGTATTCTGAGAAATCATCACTTACAAACAAAAAAAAAACACAAAATTACAGCAGCTGAATGGAAATTACGCACTCAATAAAATTTCTAAATGAATTTAGCGCTTGCAGTAAATGAAAATATTCATCCATCTATACTTACTTTTTCAACAACAATTTACTACCACCCGCCTAGACCCAACGCTGGCGCATATTGAAAGGTGGTACAGCATAACAAACATATTTATGGTTTGCTCAAATGTCAAACGCACGACCCGAAAAAAAAACCAGAAGCCAGTCATGGAGTGAGCCAAATGAATGGCAAAAAAAGGAAATATAATTCCTTTTTGCAGTACTCCAGGGAAACATTTCATTTTGTGCACATTCACCACCGCCCCCCTGAAATTTTTGAAATCAAATTAAAAATGCGCAAAATATACAAAAATCCATCTCGTAAACAAACAAGCTGCCACCGGGGGTGTCATCGGTGCGAGCGCAGCAAAAGCGAGTGACTGCATGACTGACTGGCTGACTAGCAGACTAGCAGACTAGTAGCTGAGCAGCCTGTTGGTAGTTGGGGGACGTATTCCTAGTTACCAGCAAACATGCGTAGCTGTCTTGTTGTTTGGTTTTGTCTGGTCGGATTTTGTCTAGCAAAGCATCGGTAACGCATTACAACAACAGCAACAACAACGAAAATACTAACAATATACAGACGCATATTATAGGATATGTAAAAGGAAAAATCAGCCACCAATACACTTACCTTGTTTTTTAAATCCATTTGCAGAAGAGCACTTTCGTCAACATTTTGTTCATCTACTCAAGTGCACAGCAAACCCCATGCAATGAAAAGCAAAAAAAAAAACAAACTATAAAACAAGCAAACACAACCCCACATATTTTGACACTTTGCTGGGCAACGCTTACGCTGCCGTAAGTTGAGAGTTGAGCTGCAGAAAGTTGTTAGGTAAGCGGTATCCTTTACCAGGATATACCCAAAAAAAAAATAAACAAATAAGCAAGCAAATAATGAAACAATCCAGCAGCCATTGTCGGCATATATGTAGCTACGAATTTACGAGTCATGTCAAATACACTTATATGTATGATTACAAGCACACGCACTTCCATTTAGAAATTTAAATTGTACTTATAATTATTTGCCAAGGCAAAACTAATTTCGAAAATTGCATGTGTCTGGGTATGCATATTAAGCCTTATAGCCTTTTGTAGTGGGGTTGAGAACAGGCTTTATGAAGAAGGATATTCTATCCATAGCTGCACAAATATTCGAATGTGTTGAGTTGCTATGCTTTGTGCCTCACCTTGGGCGGGCGGATTTATTGCTAAACAATTTCCAGCAACACTTGTGCCTTTGTGTTAAATTTCTATGTATGTGTGTTTGTTTGTTTGTTTGTTTGTTTGTGTGCGCAGCCAGGGGTGTGTTTAGTTTCTGTGGCGAATTCGTTTAACATTCCAGCTTGCTGTATTCACGTGGCATCCTTTAGCTGCCTGTAATAGGCGTGCAAATGCTTTTGGTTGCAATTTCGCTTAGACGTGTGGTTGATTCAAATTTGCAATGCGTTGTTCCATAATTTTGTTTAACATCAAATTATTTGCATACCTTTCATTACTTTAATAATTATTGGGTTCTCTGACTTACAATTATTAAAATTATAGTTTCAAATAGGCTGTTGATATTTATTGGAAAATTTTAGAATATCTTAAAAGGATACACATATTTAAATGACAGAATATGTGGTATTGTCATAAGCTCAAACATATACAATTTTTAAGATCTTTATACAAAATATTCCTATGCATAAATCTTATAGTTCATTTCCACGAAGACATAACTTCAGTTTATGCCTAATGGAAATAAAAAATAACGACTGGAAGTTATTATTAAGTACAATAAGACGAAAGTAAAAATTAAGAAATAAGCTGTTAACTGCAGTTAAGCCTTTGGTAGAAATGGGCTTTTATTTAGTCTTTTTTTGACATACTCCTTTTTGTGGGCCTTAACTCATTTATTTTTTGCTTCAAATTTCTGCACACTATCTAAATCTGCTAATAGCTAATTTTTTTAATACTCAGGAAACTTTTTTGATAAGCTGTCAATAATATCCACCCTTTAAAGTGTCAAGGGGATACCCTTTCCTAAAGAAATTCAATGCTTGAATATTAGTAAACGAGTAGTAGGAACCCGTAGTAGGAATTAGACTGATCCTATAAGGCCTCAATTGGATAAAAGACGTAAACGAGTAGTGTCGTTAAATTTGTGTATAATTTTAACTTTTAGGTAACGCTTGTGTGAGCTTCTTCTTGGATTATTAATGCATGGTTTCTGTTTAAGAAAGGAAGAACAGACTTCGCTTTTTTGGTACCGATGATGTCGACGCCATAGCAATTGCATAATCGTGTAATAAATTGTTCCCGAGGGATAGCAAATTTAGACACCGTGGCATATACATATACATATGTAGGTAACTGCTTTTCGTGCTATCGGAAGCAGCTTTGATATTGTTAAATAGCTGGTGTGTGTCGATCCTCTTCTCGCGGGTATTTCCCAATATTTGGCGTATGTTGAATACGTGGTCTATGGTAAATTTTCCAGGTCTAAAACCACACGGATAAGGGTCAATCAATTCGTTGTCGATGGACTTCAGCCTCTCACACAATACGCTCGATAAGATCTTGCTCAGAAAGCTGATCCCGGGGTAGTTGGCTCATGAGGAGGGGTTCATTTTCTTCTGGATTTACCAGAGCATACTTAAGTTCCAGTCGTGGGGGTAGCTTCATCTCGCCGAACCTGAATAGTCCAGTTGTCACGCGGTCATTTCAGCGTTGTTTTCATGCGCGTAATTGCTATTTTTATCACGACATAGTCAGGCGATGGAAGATCGACTCCATCGTCATCGACTAGGGGCTCGTGTTCATCTTTTCCACTTCTTTTGGCGGTGATAGCATTCAATAGCGTTTCCCTCCTTAATGTGAGTACGTGGTGGACATCGGTCACAAGGTTGTCCTTTCAGGAGTTTGCTACGGTCTTGGAACCTTGCGTAATTTGCTAACTCTCTGTTAAAATTTTCGGGCATTTTTCCGGTCGGCCAGCATTTCAAGCTCTTCGCACTCCCATATTTCTGCCTCCCCCTCATTACTACGTCAAATATGTCTCGCTTCCTTCTTGATTTCGCTATATCCGTGCCACATAGCTTGCGATGCGCCCCATTGCAGCGTGGCCTGGCATATTTTTTCTGTGTAGCTTCTTAACATTCCTCATCGTACTAGTTACGGGATCTCTGAAATCCGACTTCTTCTTTGGCGGCGGTACGTAATGAGCGGGAATGTTGTTCCACTGTTTGCATATATCAGTGTCTTTGAGAGTGTTCTATAAGAGCAGGTGCCGGAGTCGATTGGAGAATGCATTGTGTTGTTGGACGCACAGAAGCGGGTACGTATCTTGGCTACAACAAGAAAATGGTCCGAGTCGATGTTTGGATCTCGGATTGTATGTATGTCTAAAACACTGGAAGCATGCCTTCCGCCTATCTCAACCCGATCGGTTTGGAATCTCGTTTTTCGATCTGGCTACTGCCAATTAGCTTAATGGATATTTTTATGTTGAAACCTAATACTACATATTATTTACCACGTTTCGAGCCCGACGAAGTCGATGAGCCTCAGTCCGTTATCGGACGTTTCGACGGTGGGGCCAAAGTTGCCTTCTTTGACTACCCTGGCATTAAAATCCCTAAGCACGAGTTTGATATCATGACGAGGCAGCGCTCGTATGTGCGCTCCAAGCGCGTGGAGCGCACATTGCATAGATCCATGGATGCCTCTTCGTTCTCTTCTATTGCAGATGATCGAGACATTGATGCATATTGTGGCTAGACGCTGTTGCACCGGGGTGAACGACAGTCCTCTGAAAGAGCTACAGTTTTGAAAATTAACGAGGGGACTATTGAGGATTTTAATAATATGCCTTGCAGGCATTATTTAAGTAGAAGATTCGTAATATTTTTAAGTTTATCAAACTAAACAGTTTATTTTAACAAGGTTTTCGAAAATCGTTTGAAAAAGGAAATCCTGGAATCACTTTCGCCTAATTGCTGAGTTAATCCGTTCAGTTATCACATCCATTCACGACGTTGCTTCCTTTATCCTTTCCTTACATTTTCCTTCAGGCTTATTCAATCGTACAATATGAATGGTTTTTGATTACCGCCTGAGTTTGCACTTTCTAAAACCCAACTCTAGCTGCACTTATCTCAGCTTTGCCGGCTCTTTGTTTAGCCACTCTATTCATAGATATCTTGACCAGTGTAGCCCAAGCGATGTAGCAGAGCACTTGATAATTCTTCTATAGCTGGCTCCTTCTTAATCTAACCTTACTGAAAGAGCCAGTTATCTATCAAATCTATTCCTGTGAGATAATGAATAAATAATTAAGAAAGCCATTAATAAATGTAAATTTTAAGTTGAACTTACAAGAACTTCGGAATTGAAAAAACGTGAGAAGCCGACCGTCTTTTTATTAAAAAAAATTGTAACCTCTTTGCTATGGGAGAACTATGTACTGTTCTGCTTATTCTAACAAAATTCAATGGAATATAAGAACATCGCAAAGCCAACTCCGTATGTTCCCTAATATATGTATTTCTTAAAATCAGGCATAACAAATATCGTCCTGGGTATACATTATCACTGCCGCTTTCAGTTCGCATCAACAGCCATTACCAGTTAAAATATCTGCCAACTGTCAGATCCATTAACATTTGTAAAACAAATATTTGTTTTTCGCAAAATTATAAACAACACGCATCAAAAATGCAATACTTTAAGTGCGCATTCAAACGCACGTAGTATACATTTAAGAGAACTTGCAGACATTCGCACTCGGAAGCATATTTATGTACATTCCTACTCTCCTATCACTCATTTACACACTCACTTTGGCTCACCTCGACTTTCGGCCGATCATCATTTTCTAATAATGTAATTTTAAAATCACCATTTAATGCATGACAACCCTCCGGCTGAGGCTGTGTAAATACCCCCAGACGCAGCTTTTTCGTTTACTCCTTTTTCGGGTAGTACTATTTTTTTGCCTATCTTTGCACTTTTTCATTTCTCTTTGCCATGCAGCCCACCTTACACTCACCCCTTCGCTTGGTTGGGAAAATATTTTGGGCTTCCGGGGAAAGTGTTGACATTGACACCCTCATTTTGGCCGGCTATTGTTGCATTTACGCATATACATATGTATGATACTCGTATTGTTCTTGGGTGAGTGTGTTTGGCTTAGTTGCTGCTGTTGCATGCTTTCGTTAACCACGTGACCGCCTGGAATTTGCATTTGTAGCAAACTGGTTGGCATGTGTTTTACACGAAGGGTGGCGCAGGCAACCCTCTTTGTTAGTTTGTGTTTTTGGATTCTTTGTTTTTTGATGTTTAAATAAGATAATTAAAATGGAAATTAATGATGTAGCTGGATGGTGGAAGTTGGCTACTTGCGGGGAGCGTCAATATCTCATATCTTTTTTTATATATTTACTTATCTTTCCCTCCCAATTGAATTTATTTGTATTTATAGTTAAAAAATGTTCGATTAGTTGTATTTAATGAGACTAATTTTTTTAAGAAAAATAAGTCACTCTAAAGCGATTATGAGCCTGCGGGCAAAGCTCTTTTAAGCTTTCTATGCGCGCGCAGGGTAAAAGCTCTCTCTGGCTATCGCTGCTCTAAACTTTTGAAATATATGTTCCTCTAACACGGGAATGCATATAACTGTTCCTCAAACAATCTTACCAGAGCAGTGGTAAATCGCCAGAGCAGTGGAAATCGCTATGCTAATCGGGCAATTCTGGCTAAGAAGGTAAAAACTTTCGCAAGACAAATGAAAGGCAGATGGCAAGATACTAGTTCGAACGGACTTTTGTTATTCTAGCACAAAAGTCTTAGAAGAAAAGCTCTCATATTCTCCTCTCGTGGTAAAAAGCTCTTCTGGCCGAAAGCACTTGTATATTATTTAGCTCGCGCGACTCCAACAGTCGCGCTGGCCGAGTAGGCAAGGCACAGGCGTGCTAATCGACAGATTCGAGTTCGAGTCCTGACGCAGCAGATTTTTTTTTCTTGACCACGTCAACCGATTTCGATAATTCTTTTTGCAGTAGAAAGGTAGTGTCTCAGAGGTAGTCCGGTACTAATTTGGTTTAAATCCGATCATTGGTCATGAAGAAATTAACGATACTCTTAAATTTTTATATGAGAATTGAAGTCGGTTTTGTTTTTTGCTTAAAAATGACTGGCTTTAATCTATATTTTTTCTTTTTTAATTTAGTCCGATTTCCGATTTTTTATTTAAAAAAAGGATATATAGTATATATTTTTTAAATTAATTAAATTAATTTAATTTTTATGAATTTATTTTATGTTTTTTTTTTTGTTTTTTATGTATTTTTTATGGATTGCTTGTTATTGTTGTTTAAAAATAATGTTTTTTTATTCAATTAATTTTGAAAAACTTTGTTAATATTTTTTTTCTTTTCTTCAGTTATTTTTTTTTTAGATTTTAAGTTAAAAGAGAAACATTTTTTTTTTTAGTTTCATTAACTGTAGAAAGTTATTAGATTAATTTGTTCCTTTTTTTATTTAATGTGTTATTCTTTTGTTAACTTCATTTTCGTTTAATTATTAGATTTTATTTTTTTAAATACATATTTTTTGCTTCATTTAATTCATATTATTCAATTTTTTATTGTTTTTTTTTGTCTTTTTTTAATACAAATATTTTCAATGTTATCTAATTTTTAAGAACTATTACCTTCTGTTTTGATTAAATTTTTTGCTTTTTCTAATTCAATTTTTTTTTAGTTTTTTATTTTTATTGTTTTCGAAAGAAAAATTTGTATGTTTTTTAATTTGATTCACTATTTAAAAAAAATTATTGCTTAAAGGCGCAGCACAAACGCTAAGACCTTCTCGTTAGCAGACCTTTCAATTAGTGTTTCGAAAGACAGTAAAGAGCTTTTAAGCTAGTTGCCAGAATTGACAATTGTCTTACGGAAGCATGAATAACATATGGGCCTAAAAATATGCAACGCGTATTCGGATGGGGTTCAGCATATGATCATATCATATCATAACATAGCATATGATCAGCATTATACATAGATATTTTATGTTTCCCTGCAGGCGTTGTTTTTAGCTCCAAGCCTTATTCATTTTGGGCCGATTTCCCAATGTATAGGTTAACGATTATTACAGTTTAAACATTGTTATCGACGTTATCGTCTTCCTGTTATATGTTATGGAGTCGACCACGTCGATAACGATGTTTAACCTGCAGTTAGTGTTAACCAGACATTGAGTACCCGGGCCTTAGAGACTTTTAACGAAAGAAATTTCGCGTAGCGGTTTACACGTCTTCATTATCCTACTAACGGGTGATTTTTTTGAGGTTAGGATTTTCATGCATTAGTATTTGACAGATCACGTGGGATTTCAGACATGGTGTCAAAGAGAAAGATGCTCAGTATGCTTTGACATTTCATCATGAATAGACTTACTAACGAGCAACGCTTGCAAATCATTGAATTTTATTACCAAAATCAGTGTTCGGTTCGAAATGTGTTTCGCAAACCCAATTGCTGCGAACGGCGACGAATCGACATTTCACGGTCTTCAGCAACACTCTCAGAAACAGACGCAATATTCTCTTCTGTACGCACTGTACGCATTCGTGTGGTTGGTTTAATGTCCAATAAAGTAAACTGAGTGCGAAACTTGGTCACAATCGCATTAATTGTTTGCTCACTTGGTCGATTATGTAGACCATAAATCGGACGCGCGAAACACATTTCGAACCGAACACTGATTTTGGTAATAAAATTCAATGATTTGCAAGCGTTGCTCGTTAGTAAGTCTATTCATGATGAAATGTCAAAGCATACTGAGCATCTTTCTCTTTGACACCATGTCTGAAATCCCACGTGATCTGTCAAATACTAATGCATGAAAATCCTAACCTCAAAAAAATCACCCGTTATTTATATTTGATTATTCATTTTGATATCTACTCCCAACTGTCACTTGAATATTCCACAATTTCTTTGCTCTTCAACTGAAAATGTATGTACATATATCCATGCTCATATTCTCCAGTAAATCTATGCCACTAATAACCCCAAAATCTTCAATTTATCTCGTAACTCCCCAATGAATGTGAGCAATTCAAAATGCAAATGAATTCCCTACACACTTCGCTGTCAACACCCGCACCCATAGACCGTAATCTACGCAGATAGATAGATAGAGCTGTGTAGCATATATCGTAACTCTAAGCGCCATCGCGGCCGTCACCACCGCAACCATCATTCCACTGCTCAATGGCCTTCGCTTTCTGCTGCTGCTGCTGCTGTATTAGTTCTTGTATGTACTTTTTTCCTGCCATTAGCAAGTGGCAACTGTCAAATGCCAGCCAGTCAGGCAGTCACTCAGCCAGAGCTAGCTAAAACGTCAGCCAATGCCAAATGATGCGACGCCAAATGTTAAGATAAACGTTTAGTGCACAAAAATGCGACAGTTTATTTGAAAAATGGTGACTATTGAGGGTCGTATATTATTTGACAGTTGCAATCTTCATTTATCACAGCGGCCAACAGGCGCTGAATGGAAGAGAAAGTTGTATACGTTTCTAGGTATTTGTGTGTTTGTTTGTGTAGTGAAAAGGGTAGTAAGAGCTTAAAAAGTGCACGTGCGGCCCGTGGCTTGTGAATAAATAGCATACCGCTGCTATGTATGGGTGATAGATGCGAATCAACTTGATAGGATTAGTGTTAGCTTAGAAATTAAAATACAGTTTGTGGATAAATCATTAAAAAGCGTATCTTTCGGAAAGTCATAGTCCTGTATCTGTTCAAGATTGACCTAAAGGACCCAAGTCTTATCTGGATTCATTCTTGCAGCTTCTCGGTTTTGGGTGGTCAGTCTGCTTCAAAGCTGGGAAGAGTTGAATTCTATAACGCTGCCATCTCATTAAGATGTTCGACATTCAGTAGGTGTCTAGGTGTGAATCTAAAGATCTCCGCGTCCACCAAGTAGGCTCCGTGCTGCCTCCTATCTGGCCAACAATTCGCCTTCAAATCGTTTCACTGTAGTAGCCAGGGAGTCGAAAAGATGTCTCTTGGTACAGTTTATATCATACCACTCTCCCTCCCTTACTCGGTTCATGTTTTGAGCCGCCTGCATAGAAGTTAATAACATTGGGCATAAAGTAAGGTCTTCTGCAGTAATGCTGTTGTGTTGGGTTCACAATTTACGGCGTCTATGCAATAGTCCGCACTGAAAAATATCGGAGATAGTCTTTAATTTGGCTATGATAATCGAGTGGCTGAGATCCAGTGGTGATAACTAGATTTAGGCGTCGAATAAAGGACAGGCTTCTAGAAGGCTGCCATACGAAGGCTCCATAGAGTATAGTATAACAGGACGAAAATATATACGAGTAGTATATCCAGCCGTTGTGGACTTCTTAATGATATCCTTTCTGGAAAGGCAGCTAAATACTTAGCCTTATTTTCGAAAATTCGGCTGGGCCCATCTATGTACTTAGTTGGGAGATATGAGAGGCGACACATGGTTCCGCCTAGCTGGGTCTGCCTTTAAACCGAAGTTCTCTGGTTTTAGTGGGAGACGCTTTGTCTCCCTTTGGTGTAGCTCAAACCACTTCTGTGTTTTAATAAACGATTGGGAAATACTTATGTACTAGTGATGCATTGATCAGGGGGACCGAAACCGGAAACGGAGAACCGGGTCCTTTAGAGAACCGATGAGTTCAGTTCTTATAAGAACTGAAAAACGGAACCGAACCTCGTTTCCAAAAGAACCGAAAATCGGTCGCGGAAGAACCGAAACTCGGTTCCAAAAGAACCAAAAAACGGTTCTGGAAGACTGGAAACTGAATTTTAAAAGAATCGAAACTCGATTCCGAAAGAACCAAAAAACGGTTCCAGAAAAATCGGAAAATTATATTAGAATAACCGAAAAAATTTGTAATAAGAACTGAAAAACCATTAAAAAGAACCAAACGTAAAAATCGTTTATGTTGTGTTTTATCAACCGGTGTATCTGACATGACGTTATATGAAGTTACGTTACTAAAATTTCCATTTTTGTTTATTCAGATTACATTTTTTTAATGTGGTATCAATATTTAAAATATCGAGTTGTTTTTATCGGTTTGTTTGCGTAATTTGGAGTTCTGAGTTGACCTAGAAAAATTTTTTGTTTTTTTTTTTGATTTCGTATGCGTCATTTTATATAGAGTTTTTGCTTTTCTTGAGAGCTGTCTACTAATGACCTTATTCATAAAAAATAAAGTAGCTTTATAAAAGGTTTATAAATTGAAAAATCTATGAAAACGTCAATTTATAAAGCTCTTTAAACCTACATTATTTTTTATGAATAAGGCCATAAGCTTGTAACAAAAATATAAAAAAAAATTAAATATTTGTAAAATTTTTTAAAATCTTTTGTTAAGCTAAATATTCCGAATGGGCCTGTTTTCATTACTGATAACAGGAACCCCTCCAAATTCCAGACGCTCCTTGGAACTGCACTCGTTAGAACCGGTTCTTAAAATATTCGGATCCGCGCATCACTATTACGTACATACAACCTTTAAGTATTATTCAGTGCGACTCATAAAACGTTTAATCAAACCCAAAAGTTATTAAAAATATCAGAAATACCAAATAAAGGATTCACACGCTTAAATTATAGTTACTGAACTATTAGTTTTTTGTCACAAAATGAATTTAAGCTTTTAAACTTTCTTGCCAAGTCAAGTATAAAATATTTGTGTGTTCGCTCAAAAAAAAGTTTCATTTGCAGAAAATTCAACTGTTTGCACTTAAATAACCATAACCTGTCACATCGGCACTGAAAGGGCACCCACCCACACACACACACTAACATTTCATTTCAAATTTTTGCATTTCAAAGTGGCTGTCATAAAAGTGAGAGAACAGAACAGCAGCAGCAACGTCAGCAAATGGCAGCTGCAAGCGCAAACAAGAAAATATAACACACAAAAAAAAAACAAAAAAACAAAAAAAAAATATCGTTGAACGCAAAGTTGTAGTAAAAACTTCGAAAAGTAGTACAAGCAAAAGTACTTTTAAAGCTTTTTGTTAACAGGCTTTTGTGGAGCTGCACTTTTTTGCATGAATGATTTTTTATTTTGTTGCAAGTTTTTGGTACTACATATTTCGAGCGCTGCACAGTGAAAATATTACTGAGTAGCCGATTTGCGAAAAGCAAAATATAAAAAAAAAAAACTACAACAATACTAATACACCATTTTTTCACAGCGATTTTGTTTGCATAATTTTGCACTTTTTCCGCCGCCCTTCGTTTTTTTTAAGTGGCTTCCAATGCAAGTGGTGCAATGTTGCTGCCGCGGCGTACGTGCGGCGTGTATGTATGTATGTATGTAGTTGTTGTGCCTGAGCCATAGAAGCTTTTGCTGTTGAGTATTGGCAAAAATGCATTGAATTTGCATGCAAATAGGCGTTGAAAGTGGCTGCTCTACATTTTCTACTGAAATGCAACTTAGGTCTACAGGTGCACACGTACATAGAAATTTATATTGGTGTGTATGCTGCTGCATTTTAAAGTATTAGTTGGTTGCAACATGTGTATTTGTATTTCTTTGATATGCAAAGGTTACTACTTTTTGATACTTAGTCCCTATGTATTGATTTTTTGCACTCTTTGTGCTTCACACTTTTTTCGGACTTCATACATACATATTTATGAGGCTCTAAATAGTATGTTTCTTTTGTTCACCTCGCTTTTAGAGCACCGATTTAAATGTAGGTTGTAGGTATCCTTGCTCCATTTCGTAGTAAGGTCCAGCACTAACACACCCTAAATGAGTCAGCCAATTGATAGCATCTTTATGTCGGTCAATACTGACTTGAATGAAAAAAAAAAAAACAAATTGTTACTGTTATCTTTAGATACTTGACGGATTTCCCAAAATCCTTTGGGTTCGTATCGCTGGATTGTTAAATAGACGCTGAAGTTGACCAAATAACACTACAATGAACTTTAGTGTACAACAAACACTTTATAATACTTGTTTAGGCAGCAACAACAATTAACAATACTTGTTAAGGCAATTACAACACTTTACAAAACTTGCTATGTTTTACAACTGAACTTTTAGCTTGCTGATTCGCAACTAAATTTGTTGTGCGCTGTAGCCACGCCTTTATATAGCCGCGTTGCTTCGCACTTACGCCAAACTCTAGAACGTATCGCATATTCTCTCGCTGTTCGTAGTATTCATTCACTTGACGTTTCTTGCTGTAGAATATTCTACGTCTTTCGTCGAAAATTCTGCAATTTCATTTTTATTCACTTCGCATTGCCGCAGAAATTTAAATATCTAGTCTAGAGCTCCATATATCACTAGCGTCGTTCTGCGAAGGTAGGTTCTATGAGTCAACTCAACTACCGGTGGACATTGGTTATATATGTTCATAAGTAGGCATTGTAGCTCTCCTTCTGACGGTGTCTCTAGAATCCGAGGTTTATTCCACCGAGAAATTCTGCTTTAAGCATTCAGATTACGCCGGTTGCCTTTTGTTTGGTATATCGTTAGAACCATTTTTAGTACCTAAATATATGTATACTTAAAAAAGAAGTCGGACGGATTTCGAAAAAAAATTATGTCACATCTCCGATTCGCTTCAAATTTTTTATACCATCGTAATCTTTGTTTAATTCTCAGTAAAAGCCATGTTTAAAAAAGTAGGGTTTTTGAAGAACTACTTATTTTTAAAACATTGTTTTTTTTTTATGACGAGATGTTTTATTTTGTGAGAAAAAATTTTTTTATGGGATTGGTTTTCGAAAACTTTGAATAACATATATTTGGCAAGGTGTTAAAATTCGTGTTTTTGCAAAAATTTAAATTTTACTTCGGATACCGATAGAATACTTATGCAGAAATAATCTTTCTTTACGATGAGCAGAACCCGAGTCATCACAACTGCAGTACATTGTTGCTATGCGACGAGCAAATACAAAGGTTCTTAATATCACCATGGTCGCAATCAATTTCGTGTACTTCACAAATACGTACATACATACATACATATCTGCATACCCAATAAATGAAAATAAATATTTAAAATTTTGCTTACGGTTCAAAGCGTCCATCACAAACTTCCCACTCGAGTACCAAAAAAGTACAAAACATAAATTTTTCAGCTTTGCATAGATGCCCCTTCAAACAAATTGAAGTAAAATCCACGACATTGAATAAACCAGCCAACACTTCTGCTGCAAAGGTCAACAAAGCATAAATATTAAGCTTCTGTTTCTGACAACAAAAAACGTAAAACAGCAACAAGAGCAAGGGTATAAAAATAATTTACACGAACCCAAAACGTATGTGCTGCATCAGACTCACCAAAGCGGTTGTGTAAACAAATCTCTTAAAAAAATATTAATATTAATGCCACAAAATGTAAAATTAATATCCAAATAATGAACTCACGCCCAACTCCGAAACGTGGCCACTGTGTACTTTCACTTTATACAGATACTCTGGGTGGTCTGATTTGCAGAGCATACTTACAGGCGTTGAGCATTGTTTGATACACTGAAGTGGCTTGTAGCTGTAGTCTGTGTGTTGTTAAGCAACACTGGTCATGCATATTAATTTACCCATACCAGTGGAGAGTGCCTACACTAAATACACCGCATGGTAGGTGTTCGTGCCGTCGCACTGGACTCGTGTTGCTTGCACAGCGCCTTTGTCTATGCTCCATATTGTGTCAACAAACAAATTATGACGAGATCCATGTGCGCCAGCGCTTGAAGCTCAGCAACACAAATCAGATAGGTACTAAATAAAGGTAGAGCTTTGTGGAGTGAAAAAAAAAACAGTTACCAACTTTTTCTCATTATATTGATAGCTTCTGTTTCTAAGTTTGCAATGGGTTGGGGAGCCGCATTTTATTTTTTTCTTACTTCATGATTTTCTTGTTTGTTTTATTTATTTTGCAGACCTAATTAAATAAACACAAACGTCCTATTGCGTAAATGAAGGCGAAAACTTTCACTTTCCTAAGTGATAAGCAAAAAGAAAAAACTTTTTCAAACAAGAACACAAAAATGGCATAAAAAGAAAGTTGCTGCACAAACTTTTTGCTAAATTCTCGAAACGCAAATATAATAATAGAAAAACTTGTTTCAATGCTTGCTGTGAAAATATGAGGGTCACAAATGATAAGTCTAAGTTGAGCTTGGGAAGAATTATTATGGTTGCTGCAATTATCCTGGGAAATTATTTTTTAACACGCACATTGCGAACAACAGCGAAAATTACTTAGAATGGGTGCGTGTGGACTGTTTGTTTTTTTCTTTCAGTTTGTTTATACTGATTTATATTTGTTTTTGAGAAAAACATGTCAGGCCATTGCAAATTAGGGACACATTTTTGTATGTTTTCTTTTCACTTTGTATTTGACGTGTTTTTGTTTATAATTATAATTTAACGACTCCTAACACTTAATGAAATTGACACTTAACAAAATTTGAAAAGCAAGAAAAAACAATGCAGCAGGGTATGGAAGAATCAACAACAGCTTTAATGGGAAGAACTTAGCTCAGTGTACGCCTGAGTGCCACGATTCAAATACACGTAACTGCTCTTAAAAGAAGGGGGTTGGATGAGTAGTTATTTTATCACCGAAATAGCGAAAATAGCTTCTGCCCAGCATTGTGTCTAAATAACTGCTGTAAAATTGTTTATAAAAATTGTTTTTATACCAAAAAAAAATGTTGAGGAAGAATCATTTTTATCTTTGACAGAGCGTGTTAGTTATTCATTGATTCATTTTGGCATAATAACTTCCGTCCACTTTTTCAATACTAAATATTTTGTTTTTTTTTCCACTGGATTCGTGAAATCCTTTGCACTACTGTTCCCATTTTATTTGAAGTAAAACTTTTTAATCGAGTTCGGAGATGTTTGCGTTTAAATTTTCATTAATATTGATATTTGTAATAAAATTCATAATTCCTATACCCCAAAGCACTTAATTTATACCCTTTTTCAACTTTAAAAGCATGTATTCTTTTTAATGTCAGCAACTTTAAAATATGAAAATAAAAATTTAAACGACCTTTCCTTAAAATTAAAATTTTTGCATTGCCAGCTTTGCTGATATTTTATTTCGCACTGCTGATTTTCAACTGTTCACCCCATATTTCATTGTTCTTCATTAATCTTCGCTGTGCCTTTGGTCACATCATCGCATGTGCAAGGGCTTCACTTTAAATTGCATAAAGTTTCAACACTCAGCGCTAGTGATTATTAATCAAATATTAAAGGAGCAGTGGAAAAAAGTAGTGACAAATGAATAAGACAAATGAAGCTGACTGCCAAGTAGTGAACAATAACTCAGATTTGGTTGGGAACACCTCAGCATATCAATGCCTTCAAGGTGCAAAAGTTACGAGTGTTTAGTATAACTGGGATATACTTGTAGATGATACACACATACATTCATTTGACTGTCTCTACGTCGAAATTTTGCTGCATCTGCGGCTTCTGACTTTCGAGCTGCATGACAGCACGCCTGCCGTTGGCTACATCCTGGCAACTAGCGAGCTGATGCTGTGCATGCAATTGATATTTGATTCATGACTGAAACAACTATGCCATTCATCAAGTTTGCTTAATTTGTTTGTGGTTGAGTATCACTCCTCCCGTTCTCAGCTACCCAGCTGGTTTTGAGTGGGGTAGCTAAGAAGAAATGGCATTCAGCGCATTTCTTAAAGAAGTGAACTTTTTGCGAAGACTTTTCTAATGGCTCTCGTCCCTCAAATTGCGTTTTTCTTCAGTCGCATAGAATGCCGCCTTTTTTGTTTTATGCCCTAAAATCACTGTTATTATTAATCTTTTCTTCGCTTGCGCGTACCTATAGTGATTTTCCACAAGCAAACTCAAAAGTTTTCCCTTTCTCCAACGCAGTGCTAACATTAAGCGAATTATACGCCTCAGTGGACTTGTAAAATTTCATCATCACATGACCATAAGTCACGTGATGCTTACGATGCGTACATTGTATTTATAAGCTTCCTGCTACTCGTTGGAAAAGCCATCGATCTAAGAAAGTCTCATATATATCGCATAAGGACTGCTGTGTTGACTCATGAGTACTTATGTATATATAAATACATACATATTTATATACAACCTACCTACATTTGTGCACCATTCTGCACGATTTGTCAACTTAGCGCACGAAATCACGAACATTTCTGGGGCAGCAACACCCTAAGAACAATCACACGTACTTGCAGGATATATGCACATGCATACATACATACATACATATATAAGTGATATGTGTAGGAAATCCTATGTAGCTGGTTTGCGAAAGTTAACAACTTTGTGCTGATTTCAGCTGCGCACGCAAGAAATTGAAAAATTAGCTTGCATGCGGCACAATCATGGAAAGCCATTTGAATTGCCAGTGCTTGCAGCAAGTTCATCATCTGCTACATAATCATCATCCACATACATACATAAATACACATGTATGCAAGTATATATTCATAAAAATATATATACGTTCTTTTTGACTTTCTTCACATTTCGCTTGCATTGCTGGCTATAAAATTATTACCTGCCTCATATGCTCGACAGCATTTGCAATATCGCTTCTTTGCTTATCACATAACAGTCACCATAAAGCTAATCATTCATCTTGTAGGTGGTACAAGCTTACTTTGAATGTATGTATGTATGTATGTATACCATACATATTTGGTATGTATGTATGTATCTACGTAGTAACGGGTGATTTTTTAAGAGCTTGATAAATTTTTTTTTAAAAAAAACGCATAAAATTTGCAAAATCTCATCGGTTCTTTATTTGAAACGTTAGATTGGTCCATGACATTTACTTTTTGAAGATAATTTCATTTAAATGTTGACCGCGGCTGCGTCTTAGGTGGTCCATTCGGAAAGTCCAATTTTGGGCAACTTTTTCGAGCATTTCGGCCGGAATAGCCCGAATTTCTTCGGAAATGTTGTATTCCAAAGCTGGAATAGTTGCTGGCTTATTTCTGTAGACTTTAGACTTGACGTAGCCCCACAAAAAATAGTCTAAAGGCGTCAAATCGCATGATCTTGGTGGCCAACTTACCGGTCCATTTCTTGAGATGAATTGTTCTCCGAAGTTTTCCCTCAAAATGGCCATAGAATCGCGAGCTGTGTGGCATGTAGCGCCATCTTGTTGAAACCACATGTCAACCAAGTTCAGTTCTTCCATTTTTGGCAACAAAAAGTTTGTTAGCATCGAACGATAGCGATCGCCATTCACCGTAACGTTGCGTCCAACAGCATCTTTGAAAAAATACGGTCCAATGATTCCACCAGCGTACAAACCACACCAAACAGTGCATTTTTCGGGATGCATGGGCAGTTCTGAACGGCTTCTGGTTGCTCTTCACTCCAAATGCGGCAATTTTGCTTATTTACGAAGCCATTCAACCAGAAATGAGCCTCATCGCTGAACAAAATTTGTCGATAAAAAAGCGGATTTTCTGCCAACTTTTCTAGGGCCCATTCACTGAAAATTCGACGTTGTGGCAGTTAGTAAGTCTATTCATGATGAAATTTCAAAGCATACTGAGCATCTTTCTCTTTGACACCATGTCTGAAATCCCACGTGATCTGTCAAATACTAATGCATGAAAATCCTAACCTCAAAAAAATCACCCGTTAGTATGTGTGCACGACATAGTAAATAATTTTTTGTTCTTCAAAGTGGGTCGAAGTGATTTACTTGCACGCAGCTTGAATCGCACGTGCATGGACATTTTACTATTTTCCTTAATAAATTAGCCTACCATAATTTGACTTCTTCTTTTCATTTGTTTGCAAAGAAAAGTTTTTCTTATAAATCAAAGAGAAAAATTATTTGCGCTTATTATTTATTGATTGTCACAAAAATGTATCTGTATAGCAAAAATGGCACAGCTTCGTTATGCAAAATGTGTGCTTGATTTAATTCAATAAGAGCGAGAATTATCCTTTCAAGACATTTACTTAAAAGATATTGATTGCTCCCACTTTATTTATCAAAAAGCCAAAAAACGTATTTTTGCAAAAATTTAAATTTTATTGCAAATTTTGTTAAAATACCTATACAGTAAAAATGTTTCTTCAGGAAGACAAACACGTAAAAATGGGCGTGGCAATTTTGGGACTAAAATTTACATGGCAGATTTTATTATGGATTTCGGCAGATAGTAGTTGTAGAATACGATAGCACATATAACTTAATTCTTTCTTAAGTCGACTTAGATGGTTATTGCTTATGACCGCAGATATATGCTCTGAGTCAGTTGGTCTTCTCAGACAGTCCCGTTTTGTGTAGATGGTATGTATACGGTGAGAAGATTTATGTGGGCAAAAATCAGGGCATTTCTAAAACATGAAATCCGAACATACACATGGGCGTAGCCAGGTAGGGGCAGTACCTATCCGCCTCCGGGAGTAACGGTGAACTTACCTCAGCACGGGGCTTTGTTAAGGTCGACCGTTCTTTCACCTTACCCACTTATTCGGTCTCCGAATGGTTTTGGCTCAATAGGCGACCAACGAACCAGTTGAAAAATGAATTTAAAAAATGGAGCCCCGGATCCCTGCATGGGTGAAAATGCCGCCGACGGACACGCCGTTAAAGTCTGTCTGAAAACGACATCTTCGGCAGCCGTTGGATCGGTCCCGAAGGAGCCTAAATAGGAAATTTAAGAGACTGTTGCGCCCGGCGTCAGTAGTAACAAACCCCTTGGTGGGTAGTAGCCAAATGGCGTTTGGGTTTCAAGTAGAGCCTGCACGACCAATTGACCTCTCGTGTCAGTCGTCCACATCTCAGAATTCTGCGAGTGCACCCCTTGAGGGTAGCTCCAAAGCGGCACCGGGAAAAGGTGATACTGGCACCCGGAAGTCCTCCACGGATGGTACCACCGATCGCAAGCCCCTTGAGGGTACGAAGTCGGATGAACGCAAAGGCGTCCCGGTCCCTTTTGTTCGAAGACCAAAAAAGTAGTCCGACCAGCAGTCAGACTGCTGAAGAAGTTCTGCAATGGCCCGATTCCCGAGAGTATAAGGGAAGTGGTTGAGAGGGCGAGGGGCATTCTCTCTGAAAGTCGTGAGCTGCCTCAGGAGAGAAATGTCGCCAACAAACCTGCACCCACTCACTCTCGTCTTAGGGAGCTGGTCAACAAAAGGCAGCGGTCAGCAGACAACATAGATGCTGCTCCTAAGAAGCTCTAAACCTCTAACGTAAACAGCCTTCTTAACCCTCCAAGGGCTGTGATGTGACCAAGGACCACTTGACCCTGGCAGTTATGGATAGGGGGCACCCGGAAGGAAACCTGACGGCCGACTACTGGAGGTCCGTCCTGGTGGATCTGTGTCGGGTGTACAAGGAGATTATCCGGAAAAATCCTGGCCCTGCGCCAACTGTCCGCGACGCTGATCTCTACCAAGGCTCCGGAAACAGATAGCGATATGCAATTTGTTTCTGGTGACGGATCGGTACTTAACCGGTGGACGAGGGAGTTCGGGAACCTGCTTCTGACGTCGGATTCAGAGGACGCCGATGATACCATCGTTTTAAACTTTGACTTATATGGTTTATGCTGTAGAGTCTACTATATTTTAATAAAAATTTAACGATAAAAATGTATCACATAAAACATTGAAAAAAAAAATATTTATATGTGCTACATATTTACTTTCGTGCCACTGTAGTTAATAAGTAAAAGTTTTCATTATTTCATTTCTGTTACTATTTAATCCATTTTAAGATGCTGATAAATTTAATAATTTACTTTTTACTACTCATATTATAATAGCTGGTGACTCAAAAAATGTTATAAATGCAAACAACGCCCGCCTGTGCCTCCATCAGCAAGTAAAAAACAACGGAGTACCTCTACCAGCGTAAAGCTCTTGAATGTGCCGCATTAAAATTAATCTGTAATTTGCACTCTCAAATGCTGTGTGCCTTACTCCTTTAACTTTTTGCAATCCCCATTGCTTAGGGCCTAAAAACTCCACTTTTCATATTATATTTTTACATAAATACTTTTAACAATGAAATGCGTAAAAGTAGGAAAAGAACGATTGCCCTGAGGACAAAACTTGTTTTGGGGTCTGCTGCTTTTACGAGTGGTAATTACTCATTTTATAAGCAAGTATAAGTAGAAATGGAAAATTACTCATTTACAAAGTAAATATGGATGTGTGTGTGTGTGGAAGAGGTAATTTCGGGCGTGGTACATATATGTGAGCTATGAAAATTAAAAATTACTGACGAAAAAGTACTTTTAATCTACATACATACGTACATTTAAGACTCATATGTATAGTACAGGATTTATAAATGAAGTGGCCGCCAAAGGGTTTTCAGCGTGTACCCGTCTGAGAGCAAGTATACAACTGCCTAGGACTGCAACCATTTCCGCACAAACTCATTTAAATCAAGTAAAATTAAAATTTATGTCCTCGAATTGGGCGACGATTAAACAGGAACAAACAAAACTGAGCTGTGAACACAGCTCCCACGTACAAACAAACACACACACACACACACACTCGGGTGAATGCTTGGAAACATGTCAAAAAACCTTCATAACACTCAAATTTACGAGTAGATCAAAAGCCGATGCGAACAGCGAAAGCTTGGCAGGGAAATTGGCCACCGCGAAGCCCATCCGACAGTAAAGTGTGAATATACATACATATGTATTTGGTGGCGTTGAATACTTGACAGCGCAGGAGAGCTACCCAAAGCAGGTTATGCGCTGAAGCTGAAAAACTGCCGCTTAAGCTCATTGCTTAAAGGGCACTTCACTGAACTCTAACTTGGAGTAAAGCGACCTTTGCGTAACCCTTGTCAAAATGATGTCAGCCAACAAGGATTTGGCAGCGAAGAATAACCCAAACCCCCAACTATGGTAGTTACTTGGATTTTATGGAAATGATTTTAGTGAAATTTCCACTTAAAATTGGTACTCAAGCGAGGAATCGAATTTTTGGTTTATGTTTGAGTGGTAAATAGTATAAATGAAAGGTGAAAGCTTAAGTGAAAACTAAAATCGCTTGTACGACCCACTTCAAGTGAATTATGGTGGAAGGTGACACTTAAAAGCTTTGTTGAGTATTTAACGCTCACATGAGAGCGTTTTTTTTGGTTACCTTCTGTTTGCAAAGTAGTGTAAGTAGACATTAAAGTGAAAGGATTTGGTCTCTAATGGATATCGCTTTAGTTATTTGATTTGAACAGAAGTGAAAGCTGTTAAAGCCATGATGAAAGCTTTTCTATTAGAGCGTGAGTGTAGAGATTATGAACTACAAGATTGATGCATTCAAGATTGTGTTTCAAAAGGTTATGGAATATTTGGAAATAAGGAAAAAGGTAAAATAAAAAAAAAAAACTGCAGACAAAAAAGTGGTCTTAGAAAAAAATATGTGTATGAGTACTCCGGTTATGAGCTCTTTAACCCTTGAACCTGCCACTCGCGCACAGTGTTCTATTGTAGAAAAAAAGACAAAATCAAATATCTCGAGAACGAGATGAGACAGGGATGTTCTTTTGGACTGGATAATTCATGATAATTTAAATAAGAGATTAACCTTGGCATTTAAATTGACCTTCGAAAATGGGAGGTTTCAAATGTTTTCTCCTTCTCGGCTTGAAATCAGTATCTATGCGATAAACTTTTTATAAAAGTTTAGAACCCATGTTTTTGCTGTTTTTGTATCAATTTCGCGGTCTCATAACCAATAAAATAATTTAAAATTTGTTTCAAAAGTTTTTCGGTCTAATGACGGTTTCTATCTATTCATTGAGGCCAGATTACAATTTAATTACGATTGCTTAATTTTAATCCTTAAATTACATACGATTACGATTATTTTATTTGTCATCATAAACATTACACTGGTCTACAAATTACAACTTTTTTTCTGCGAATAAGACGGGACCTGGTGTTTCTGAACGGATTTTTCGTGCTGAACACGAATCCGGGGTCAAAAATGTCCCATCACGTCATGTTTTCGAGAAAAAAGGGGTTGAAACCCCTAAAAACAGCGTTTTTGGCCATTTTCGAAAAATTATAGAGCTGAACCCTGACGTGGTACAAATTTTGCATATATCAGAAATTAAAGGCTAAACCGTGCCCTTTCGAATGAGCCCTATGCCGAATTGATCGCGTGCACCCTTAAAGCAGGGGGTGTATTTGTGTTTAGGGGTGCAGGAAAAATTGATCACAGAAAGAATTTAATCTTAAACGATCATAGAAAATTAATAATGCCAAGGTTTTAACTATATTAAAAGTCGCTGATTACGAATCTGCAGTTAGATTTTAAAAATTTAAGATGACGGGTCGAATATGGTGGATATAAAAATTGGACTCCTAGACACAAATACACCCCCTGATCTAAGGGTGCATGCGATTAATTCGGCATAGGGCTCATTCGAAAGGGCACGATTTAGCCTTTAATTTCTGACATATACAAAGTTTGTAGCACGTCAGGGTTCAGCTCTACAATTTTTCAAAAATGGCCAAAAACGCTGTTTTTAGGGGTTTCAACCCCTTTTTTCTCGAAAACGTGACGTGATGGGAAGTTTTGGACCCCAGATTCGTGTTCAGCACGAAAAATCCGTTCGGAAACACCAGGTCCCGTCTTATTCGCAAAACCCTTGTAGACCAGTGTTATCATTACAATTATAATAATTTTAATCTAAAAAATCTGTACAATTGCGGTAATTGTAATCTTAAAATTTTAAGGAATACAATTACTGTAATGGTAATCATAGAAAGCACAGTAAGCGTAATACTGAAAATTTTCGGGATTACAATTATAGTAATCGTAATACTAAGTAATCAAAATGTAATCGTCGTCATAAAGTGCCCATTTTGCCTGTTTAAAGCAAAGCAAAACTCCATACGAATCAGAGGGATTTGATCTTTATTAAAAGATTTCGTACTTTTTCCGCCATATCGGATTTTCAGTGCTTCTTTTGGACTTAGCAAATTATCCTTCCATTGGATATAAGCGAGAAAAAATAAAACAAGTACCTTTATCCTTTTCGAAATAATGCATTTTAAAACTTTTAGAAAGTTCATTGTATACTGGTTTCAGGCAAAAAAAAAAAAAAAAATTTCCTTCCATTTTCTAAGGTAATTTTAAGCGGGAAGGTAATTGTTTTATCCAAAAAGACATCTCAAAAGCTTTATATCACATTACCAATTTGTTTCGACGTTAATTTTAGTGCATTAGTAAACAAATACATACATACATATATAATGTCGTTATATTTAAGGCTGCACCGGTATGGTAATCAGTAAGTTTCACTAAATGTTCAGCGCAAACAGGCAACAAACTGAAAATGTTCTCATGATCTGTGAGTTTTCTGAACGATTTCGAATTTCGTTGATTGCTAATTAATTATTCACTCAATTGTGTAAGTACGAACCTTCTAGGGTTTGTTGAAGACTTCAAATGTGGATTCTTCTCCATGTAGATGACGTAATATGCGGCTAAATTCCATGTCTGTGTCCTTCTTTTTGTCGAGTATACAGATCATCTTGTTGTGGTTCATCTTCCTAACAACTCCTTCGCTTTTGTTGTAGTCCAGTATCATCGTGTACTTCCTTTTGGGACCTCCACTTTCCGTGTTATAGCGGGAAGTGGAAAGTGCTACAGCAGATTTTTTCGAATACAGGAACACATAGCCATATTGTGGCTGAATCTAAAGTCCGATTCGCTCTTCCTTTTGGATAAAAAAATTCGGATGGTAAAAACGTTCCCCATATGTTCACAGCGCCCAATTTAGATAAGTTGTAATCTGATATCGAACTGTATGCCAAATTATAACTTGCAAAAAGTCTTTGGACACAATGTTTCTACCTATTTCGCGAGACAGATTACAGCACAAATTCTTTGTTCTTTCGGCTGCCACAAAGACAAACTTTGACAACTGTTGCTCTGTCGACTTTTTTTAAAGGTAACCCTTTACCAAACTTTTTAATTGTATGCAATGGCAGTTACTTAAGTTTGTACAGAGATACAAATCCAACTATTTTTTATGCAAATCCATTGGAAAATGTGCTTATATCCGTACTACTGTAAATATATGTGGTGCTCTTGTCACGCTTAAGAGGCGCTGTCATTCTTCCACAGGATCTATAGCGTGCTAAAACTAGCTCAGCTCATTCACAAAATACTGTGAAGATAAACCCACAAACACGTTGCCACAATCTTTTGTATGGCTGCATATTTTCTCGCTGCTTTCAACGCCACAAACCACGAGTTTGTTGGCAAATCACGCATAAACAATGGTAGTCGAATTTTAGTAGCCTAAACGTTTACTGCCACACAAACTAGATACTCACAGCCAGTGCACGGACTCTACCACTTTATTGGCAGATCTACCAACTTACTTTTTAGCTGTTTTTTATTTTCTACCATTTCTACCAACAAAGGCTAAAAACCTACCAATATTTTCCCGAAAGAAAGCAAAGAGATTTAGATGAACACAGTGTATACATATTTTATCATGGAACATACCTAAAATAAACATGAGGAGTTAACTTTGACCATAACCAACTGTTTATGGAAATATTTTTCGTTTACAATACGTTTTTTGTGGGAGACCGCCAAAGGAATGGTGTGCAAACTTAAATCATTTCAAAACTAATTTCAATCAACAAATTTTAAAGTGCAGAGTAATTGTTGGTTTTATTGTAAAACGGGGCCAGAATCAAGGCATCCGGGATCGAATCATATTCGAATCGGAATTTTCTTCACAGCTTTTGGTAGCGAATTCGCTTTTTCAGTTCAAAATGTATTTGAGAGAAAACAGCTCTCATTTTGTTTCATTCGATTCGAATCGTGTTTCATTCGATCACGGATGCCATGATTTGGGCCCACTTTTATGTATACTACATGTTTATACCTTTTTTGTTGAATGCTTTATCGTTTTATAAAGAAATACAATTTATTCCAAGGCCAATTCATATAATAAGGTGACAGCAAAAGTTCAAAAACAAAAATTCCACTAACAAATTTTACCCATAATGACAATAAGAATTAAAACAAATACATCATTTTGACATTAAAATCCCCAAGGCGAAAATTCAGCTGCTTTGGTAACACCATCTTACCTGAATTAGCTTTCATTTATCCTAAATGAGTAAAAACTATATAATAATGTTTCTTTTAAAAAAATCTACCAACTTCTACCAATTTTTGTATGTAAAATCTACGAATATTATTTTTTTTTAAGTCCGTGCACTGCTCACAGCATATCTGGCATTCATTTTCGGATACATACGTGCATGTGTTTAATTATGTAAAATCCCTTGAGATTTCATTGTTTTCAACAGATTAAGCCATTTAAGTAATAAAATTGCCATACAAAGTAATAAAGCAACCGTAAGTTACAAAACTGCATATAAGTTTTCAATTAAAATTTAGTATTTTCTAGGCTACTCACTGCAGCCATGGTAACATATACATATGTATATGGGGTGTTCCATACCAAAATAGACGGGGTTCAGACTTCATGTGTTTGATTTGTTTAGAATTTTTAGGGTTCATGGACAAACATAAATAATAAATAAATATGAAATTTGAGCTTAATTAATATATTTTTAAAAACTTAACAGTACAAAAACAAAAACAAATCGATTCAATAACTTTCCAAATATCTCGAGGAAAAAATTCGAAAAAAAAAATCACACATACACCCATCAAAATTCTCTATGAAAATAAATATTTTTAAAATTTTTTTTCTTTAAAAATTTTTTACATGCAATTTTTTTGGTAAAAAAAATTGTTTTTGAAAATATGCCATCTCAAAAAAAAAATTTTTAAAAATCACAATGGTAGCTCTGGGTATTGCGCAATGTTTAAGTATAATAGTATTACGGGTTGCACTCTACAATAATTTGAATTATGAATTTTTTTTTACAACGAAGTTGAGAAAAATGAGCATATTACAAATTTACAAATTTTTTATTACTTTTTTTAGAATTTTTTTGAGTATGAAGTTTTGTAGCCGATTAAATTCTAGTATAATAAAGTGCGAGTTTTAACCGATTACAAACCTGGCGTTATTTTTATACCCGAGCGCACTTGTGCACAAGGGTATATTAATTTTGTTCACATAACGGTTGTTTGTAACAGCCAAAACGAATCGAGATAGATATAGACAAATGTATACATAAATGATCAGGATGAAAAAAGAAATCGATTAAGCCATGTCTGTCCGTCTGTCCGTCCGTCCCTGTACACGATAACTCGAACAAAAATTGAGATATCTCAACGAAATTTGGTATGTTGGTTTCCCTTAATCCAAGGTAGGTTGGTATTGAAAATGGGTGAAATCGGACTTTAACCACGCCCACTTCCAATATAACGGTAATTTCCAGAAATACGAAAACTGCGATATTTTAGTAACAACTGAAGATAAATCACTCAAAATTGATATTTACAATAATTTTTAAAGGAAAAATAAGAATATTATAAATTTTTGGAAAATGGGCGTAGCCACGCCCACTTGTGGTTACATTTGTATATCTTGGTAACCGCTGCACCAATTTCTTCCAAACTTGGCACAGTTGTTGGCCTTCGCACAACATACCAAATGGCCGAAAAGTTTTAAAATCGCTCAGTAACCACGCCTACTTCCCATATAACGGTAATTTTGAGAAATACGAAAACTGAGATATTTTAGTAACTACTGGAGATTATTCACTCAAAATTGATATTTATAATAAGTTTTAGGCGAAAAATAAGAATATTATAAATTTTTGGAAAATGGGCGTAGCCACGCCCACTTATGGTTACATGTGAATATCTTGGTAACCGCTGCACCAATTTCTTCCAAACTTGGCACAGTTGTTGGCCTGGGTACAGCATACTAAATGGCTGAAAATTTAAAATATCGGACAATAACCACGCCCACATCCCATATAACGGTAATTTAGAGAAATACAAAATCTTCGATAAATCAGAAAATATTAAAGCTAATTTATTCAAAATTGATGCTTGCAACAATTCTTTACCAAGAAATACGTTTATGGTAAAATTTTGGAAAATGGGCGTGGCACCGCCCGCTTATGATCACATATATGTATATCGGTAACCGTTATACCAATTTGTACCAAACTCGGTATTTTTATTGTCCTTGCCACATAAAAGCAAAAAGTTGAAAATTATTGAAATCGGACTAAAATTACGGCTGCTTTTCATATAACGGTAAATTTCAGAAATGCTTGAAACTGGAATATTTCGAAATTTAAGGACGCTAATTTACTCAAAATTTATACACCCTTTCGGAAAGGTGAAAAAACATATATTTAATACTTGCGCCGGGTATTTAATGTTCGGCTCCGCCCGAACTTAGACTTTCTTACTTGTTTTTTTTTATTTTCTTTGAAAACGGTTTTAGGTATTTTCTTCCATAAGAAAAAAGTGAAAAAAGCCGTCAGCATATAAAATATTAAAAATCGAAGAAATTTTGCAGTAGCTTAAAACTTGCACAAAATTTAATGTGCTACAAAACTGTATACTCAGAGAAAAAAGTAAAAAAAATTAAAACAAATTTGTAAATTTTTAATGTACTCATTTTACTCAACTTCAGTGAAAAAAAATATTCAAATATTGTAGAGTGCAATCCGTAATACTATACTTTAATATTGCGCAATACTCAGAGCTACCATTGTGATTTTTTTTTTTTCAAGTTTTATTGAGATGGCATATTTTCCAAAACTAATTTTTTTTATCAAAAATTTTTTATGTAAAAAATTTGTCAAGAAAAAACAATTAAACAAATATTTCTTTTCATAAATAATTTTGATGCGTGTATGTGTGATTTTTTTCAAATTTTTCCTTATCCCGTTCCCCAGAAAACTGTTTCTTTTGAAAACTATTAAATCGATTTTTTTTTTGTGCTGTATAGTTTTTAAAAATGTATAATTTTCAAATTTTATTATTATTTATGTTTGTCCATCAACCCAAAAAATGTGAAACAAATCCAACACACGAAGTGTGAACCCGTCCGTTTAAGTTTGGAACGCCCCATATACATGTATGCATCTACGTTGCGTACTTCACAGCCGCTTGTAATCTTTGTACATATTACGTTTATAGCTTAAATGATGGCGAATGTGCTGAAGTTTAGTGCCAAGCAGATTTACGCGTATTGTTTGTTGGTTCGCTTTGTCTTGTGTGGACTTGTGGGGCTTTTGTGAAAACTTTACGTTTTAATTAGTGAAAATGTGATAGTATATTGTAAGAGAAATCCGCCTAAGCATACGCAAAGTTTCGTGCAGTTGCGGCAACTGGCTTGTGGGATTAGGCTACGTAAAAATAAAAGTGATTTGCAAAGATCTAAATAAAAGTTTAATTATAAGAGATTAATTTAAAAGTAATTTCCGGTATGTATGTATGTATGTACGATTTTTTATAATTTTTTTTTTTTTAAGTCAATCAAAGTCAATAAAAAAATTGGCTTTTCTTAGAAAAATTCAAAAGGGCGAAGTGAAAAATTGATTGTGAATCCAACCTAGTCAATTTCTTTGATTTGGGTTAGGCGAACGAAGGACAATGAAGAAGTTTAAACAAATGGAAATTCCTTGACACCTTTTTATGCCTATAGCAAAAATAAGGAATTGAAAGAATTCGTAATTTGGTAATGGTTTTCAAAACAATACTGATTTAAGAAAAATGTATTTAAATATTTCTGCAACAGGCTCTTTCCTCATTTACCACTCCCCCTCTTTCCCCTGTTTGTTTGCTGTTGTCACTTTTAAATGTACCCCTTTTCGTTGACTGAAACCTCAGAAAGTTTGAAGGTTTCTTCTTGAGCTACTAGTGTGAAAAGTGCAATAAAGTTTAGGAATTTTAATAAACCCTTGCAAGAATGTTATTCGACCTTTTCTGTTAAATATTTGAAGTGTATTAAAGTTTCAAAAGCAATTTTTATTGCATATTTTATGGCGCATGTTTTATTACATGTACATATGTGCGTTTTCGAAGTGGGCAAAGCGCCTTGCAGGAAAATTTAGCTGTCTAAAATACTTAAAGCTCACTGTCGAAAATCAGGCTTTTAAAATTCAATCGGAAAATTTTTATCGATGTTCGAATGTATATCTGTGTTTGTGTATCGATTTTATGGCACAATTTTCCTATTTGCAGACTTTTGTACGCAAAAGTGTCCATTTACAAAATACTCGATATTTATCGAAAAACTATCGATAAAGTTCGGCGCTATTTCCTAATTTGTTAAAAAAATATGTCTAAAATATCGTGAAGTTTTTACAAATTTGTACAAAACTAATATACGTACATACCTACTATATAAAAAACATACTGCTCCTAATTATTATTTTTTCATTGAAAACCAAAAAGAAACTGATAACATTAAAAAAAAAACATTTTAATTCGTCTGAAATTTCCAAAATCTTAGCAGAGAAGTTTATTTATTCAAAGCACTCAAGAATAAATCATTAACTGTAGCAGCAAAAATAAACTTCGATAATAATCAATTTTTTATCGATAAAATTTTAAAATAATTTTAGAATATATAATGTTAATAAAAAGGTTATAAAATTTCAAAATATTCACTGGTCTCAAGCGAAAAAATCTACGTCATTCATTTTTATTCACCTCAAATCATCTAAGTATACTAAGTGCCGTTTTCTCAAGTAGATTTTAAAATTTATCTGCCCTTCAAAACATTTTTTCAGAACGAAATTTGTGTTTGGCTTTGTAAGTTTCGTATTTTTAGAATTTGTATCTAAAATCAAATGCATATATGTATTATAACTACCCAAGTAGAATAAATTGCACCTGAAATGCAAAATAACGTAACATCTTCACTGAAATGGAAAAAGTCGTGAATAATTTATTTTATTTTTATATTTTTTTTCATAAAACGATGTGGGGAGTTTTAATTTGATGAAATCCATCACAGCAATCAAAAAGTGAATTTTGAGTTTTTTATAAGTTACGACTTTTTGCATTTCAGGTAACGACTTGTTGAAAATTCGATATATGCCTCACATTTTGACAAGGTTTAACATATTATTTCTTTTTTTTTTGTTATTTAATTTTGGTAATTTCTTCATAAAACTTTAGT
>NW_023460560.1:13314-35096 GCF_013731165.1 Rhagoletis pomonella | reverse complement strand
AGATGAAGATGAAGATGAAGATGAAGATGAAGATGAAGATGAAGATGAAGATGCAGATGAAGATGAATATGAACATGAACATGAACATGAACATGAACATGAAAATGAACATGAACATGAACATGAACATGAACATGAAAATGAACATGAACATGAACATGAACTTGAACATGAACATGAACATGAAGGTGTAGATAAACATAAACATAAACATTAAAAGCGATAGAGACAAAGATAGAGAGGAAGAAAGTGATAGGGATAAAAAGGAAATACAACTGAAGAATGTGCGATGTTATATTGTGATGTGTTATGCTACATATGTTATGTTATTGAATCTAATGCTATTCTATGTTATGTTATGCTAAGTACTAAGCTAAACTCCCCTCCAGTTAACCCATTCCAACTAATTTTATTTCAGCTCAACTCAACTCACATAAACTATCCTTAATTTTAGCGGTTGAATTTCAACCGCTGGGCGAACACTAGTTCAATCAAATTTCCTGGGGAGTTCATTAGCCACGAGTTGCTAGAAGAACGACGAAAACACCTCTCCTTTGCGGTGATACTTAATATATACTTGATCAGTGTGGTCTCATTATAATCTGTTTTAATTTCCTGCAACTGGATAGGTTTTTATCCACAGACTGGCAGAGGGTTTAGTATTGCCTGATGCTAAGGATCTTGGCCCCAAAAATCACCCGTATTTTCAAAGACAAAATCTTAAGCATGAACATCTTACTCTTGGGACTTATCCACGTTTAGTAAGCGTTAAATAGCCAAAGTATAAATTGTCTTATAAGGACAAGTATTCCAACAAGTCTCGCGAGCTTAAAGCAGAGGAAAAATATATTTTGAAATCGTGAAGGGAACTTGAAAGAATTTGAACCAATTACGCTATTTTTAGAGACATTTTCAGTGGAGGCTGGTCACAAATAAAGCATTTTTCCCTGATTGAAGATTATTTCTCATACGCTAATCCCTCTAATCAAATTCAACGCACAATACCCTGATTTTAACCCTTTTGGCTCGCTTCACCGCGCAACAAACAAACCACTGTGTGGGGTGAGCTCATCAATTTGTTTGCTTTTTTGCCGAAATTGTTGTTTACACAGTAACCAAATCATGTGTTATACCCATATCTCATATCTCATTTCTTATTTCTGTTTTTTTTTTTGAGTCCTAGTATTAAGCAGGGGCCACAAGTTTTGACTGCTGCAAAAGAAAAATATGAACTACAAGGAATAAATTGCAAATGTACCAAACAAAACCGTCAATTTTCGTAGTGAAGTTTGCATAATTTTAGGCTTTTACGCACTCTTCAGCAGACAATGCAAACAAGCGGCGGCATAGATATGAAGTGGTGATTTTGGAGTTCACTGAAAGGCAAGAAAGTAGCAATTGTGTTTGGTTGTAAAAAGTGAAGCGTAGAGTCAACAAAATTGTTTACTACCAGTGTACAATAGGGTGGTCCAAAAATGCATGTGAGAAAGTAAAGTCGCAATTTTTATGCTGTCACCCCCTAGGATTGTTCTTTACCGAAAACAAGTATTTTCCTATTTTGAAATCAAAAAATATTTAGAGGTTGCTCAAAGTTTTCCAAGCATTTTATATTGAAAAAAAAGAAAGAAATGGTATAAATTCTTAAAAATCAATATTCTTCGATCGGAAAACTCTGTTTACCTGCAGGAGACTACCAGTATTAATACCCAATTGCTTATTTATCCGTTTTTTTTTAAGTAACTATACTTTATAGGTCCGCCAGGAACCCCGAAAAATGTAATTCGGGGGCCAATAAAAATCGTTAGTATTAGAAAATGGTTCAATAAAAATTTGGTATTTTGTATTGAAAGTCTCCTGAAGAGAACTAGAATTTTCCGGACGAAAAATATTGATTTTCAAGAATTGTACACCATTTCTACAAAAAGTTGTTTTTTCCCATACAAAATATGTACATGGATAATATTGAGAGCTTAGAGTGACCTCTAAATATTTTTTTTATTCCAAAATAAAACAATATGGGTACAATTTTTTTTAAATATAGAACAATCCTAGGGGCTGAGGGCATTAGTATTCCGACTTTTCTTACTTTGGACCACCCCTGTGTACAAACTACAAACAAAAACATGCCGGCCGTCATTGTCTACTTTTCAGCGCTCTTCAATTATCTGTAATAATCCACTGCATGCGTATTTGACTACAGTTCGAGTGCTGGCTTTGCATAATTTTAGGCGTGCAATGCAAGGCGGCAAACGAGCGGGCGAAAAGAGAAAGGAGATTGAAAACAAGTGCTATACATTTTTCTTAATTTGGTTGGATGGGTCATTTCCATTTTGTTTTTCCTTTTTTTTTTAGATTCAAGTTCTTTTTTCCCTCTTCTGCTTGCTGGATCAACAGTGAAGCCTTCTAGTTGACTGCGCTAATGCACTCCTTCCCTTTTTTGAGCATCTACTTCGATATTTTATTGGAGTCTATATAATAAATAAGCGCTCAAGTGGTCGAAAAACTTTGCATAAATTTCGAGAAAAGCACCCACGCACACACACACACATTTGAAATGGAAGTTGTTGGTAGCGCGCTAAGATGAAATACAAACTGACTGGTCTACGTGGACCTGCTGCAGTGCGCTGTTGCCCCTCACACCAGTTCTTTGCACAATGTTCGCTATTTGCTTGCCATATTAACAGTTAAAATACACACATACGCACACAGCCTCACACATGTACGCACCCACAAAAGCTGTTCGGGCACTGCAATTGCCCTTTCATTTTGATCCCTGTTGTCTGCATTGTCTGGCTAAGCTTAACATTTCCGTATGCGCTGCGCCTCAAAAAAAGGGTCCTGGCAGTTAGCCCCAATAGCTTTGCCGCCAACGCTTACAACCCCAATCCGCTTGCTGCCCATTGCGCCGCAAAGTAGACTTGTCAGGTGGGCAGCATGCATAAAGTCATTTTTCTCCATTCAGTCACTCGCTCACTACTTGCGCCCCACATACACTCTATATGCGCTGTCCATGCCGAAGGGCGCTCGCTTTTATCACAGCTGACAGCTTGAATTTCAGCCTCAGCAGCAAATCAACTCTGTGGATTATAGTACATTCGTTGCACCGGCATAATTTTAGGCGGTTTCGTTTGGCGTTTGAAGTGGCTTTTGTTCGATGACTTCAAAACAAATAAACTTCAAAAAAAAATTATCAAACAAAAAGCAAACAAGACCGCCAGCAAAAGTCATTGGCAGGAAAGCAAAAGTTTCATTTGATTAATGTGTAGATTTATTTGATTGAAATTAATTTGATGGCATATGAGGCAGAAAATCAGGCGCAGCAGCCTGTACAGGTGAGTCAGCCGCTGGTAGCAGGCGATTGATAGTCCTTCAGTGCTGAACTGGTAGCGAGAGCAGGCAAAGATTAATTACGAAACATTGCAGGTACAAAGTCGGCGCCACACAGTCGAGCGAATTTAAATAACGCTACATTCAAACGCCCGAAAGTATGCTTTAAAATCAAAAACTAACTTTCAGGCAATGCAAAGAATTTAAAGCTGCTCATTTTCTACTAAGAAAACTCTAGGTTCAAACGCCTGAAAATATGCAAATTAAAACAACCTAAAATACCAACAAACTTAGCTCCAAAAACTTTTAACAAATTCGTTATGGTCAAGTTATTTGCCTTTATGCGTCATCTTATAGCACTTAAATGTCTTTTTAACACAGACACTTAAATGAAAATACATACATTCACATTTGCGGTCATATTCGCACACCCACACAAACACATAGATACGCTTACATTTCACACAAGCTAAATAATTTATGATTGCTCGGTCCTTTTCACTTGCATACGTATATAAATTTTCTCTCAGTTATTTAGAAGCAATAATGCTGTTGACCTTTTGCCTACGCACGCTTTGCTGCACATACATACATAGTTCAAGCGTTCTAGCTGTAAAATGCCTTAAGATATGCAACATTTTCTTGTCACAACAACTAAAAATGAATAAAGTTTTATGCTATCTATTTTGATTTCACTTTTATTTTGAAATGCTAGCAATTCACAGCTGTGATATGCACAATGCTTAAGGTTTAAAATATGGCCAAAGTCAAACTAACGAGCATTTTATTATAGACCGAGTGTGTAAATACTTAAACTTTATCATTGTCGGTATTCATTTTGAGGGAGTGGAGTTCAAGACTATGAGGGAAACTTTGTGTATTGACTATATGCCAATGTATCAACCTAAGCCGTTAGGATAGTGTAGTGTGTGGTTCTTCGTGCGAGCATATTGACATCCTAACTCTTACTCCTCTCTTCTTGCCATTCCCAATTCTCTACTCTCTTATAACTGTCCCGGCTCTAATCCAAAAGAGAGCGTGGCTATCAGTCTGGGACACTCAGACTATGTCTTAGCGCCAATTATCCTTGTTACCTGCCCGCCGTGGGGAGTACCTCGTTGATTACACTGGTCTACAAATTTCAACTTTTTTCCTGCGAATAAGACGGGACCTGGTGTTTCTGAACGGATTTTTCGTGCTGAACACGAATCCGGGGTCAAAAATGTCCCATCACGTCACGTTTTCGAGAAAAAAGGGGTTGAAACCCCTAAAAACAGCGTTTTTGGCCATTTTCGAAAAATTATAGAGCTGAACCCTGACGTGGTACAAATTTTGCATATATCAGAAATTAAAGGCTAAACCGTGCCCTTTCGAATGGGCCCTATGCCGAATTGATCGCGTGCACCCTTAAAGCAGGGGGTGTATTTGTGTTGATTAAAACGCTGTTTTTAGGGGTTTCAACCCCTTTTTTCTCGAAAACGTGACGTGATGGGAAGTTTTGGACCCCAGATTCGTGTTCAGCACGAAAAATCCGTTCGGAAACACCAGGTCCCGTCTTATTCGCAAAACCCTTGTAGACCAGTGTTATTAATGTAAAATTGATGTATCTGTCATAGAGCGTATAATTTGTTAGTATAATTTTTGTTTTTGGGCTCCTGCTATGACCTTTTCGAGTAGAGGATACTGCGAATAAAGCTACAAGATGATTTATGACGTGTAGGCCCACGGCAGGAAAGAGAAAAATACTGAGATGGATCTATGCGGTGATAGTACGAGCCATAAGAGCTTATGGAGCCATCATTTGGGTCCATAAAACTACATACATTACTTTGGGCAATCCAAGCGCTCACTAAAGCACAAAGGCTGGCATTCATACGTGTAACTGGAGCCATGAGAATCCGTTCAACCGCATCCTTGGAAGTTCTTTTATGTCTTATCCCTCTTCATATTCATGTCCAGACTGCTGTTTCTGCAATTTGTGCATTCAACGGCATGTAGAGGTGTAGGGTAGAATGTATTGCTTTGTCAAAACTTATCAGACCCATTGCTGCCGAAAGTACTACTATAGGAGTTTTTTACTACTATTTTGCGAGGTAGTTTGCTTTTTTAGTAAACTTTATAAAGTAACTCAAACGATGACGCATTGAAAACTGCCAAAGCTTATTGCTTGGAATGATGTCTGATCATACTTTTCCTTTCAAGTTTTTTGTTTAAGTTTCTTAAGCCATAAAACAGCATTAGTCAAAACTTACGACTCCAGTGATGAATTTATATTGTGTATAAAACTCGTTTTCACTTTTGGAAGAAAAAACATTTAGAGTAGAACTCAACAACAAGCTTTTCAGACGTTGTGACTTTTGACGCTCAAGCCGTATTATAAAACTTATAGCGGAATAGAGCGCTGCACGCCTGAAAAGCTTGTTTTGGAGTTGTACTCTTAAACTATACTACAAGTACATACATATGTATACCGTACTTGCAGAGATGGTACCGAGGCACAAAATGGGGTCTGCTGTTTCATCTTCTTCAAATAAGGTTGCCAAGTATTTGAACCGCCTCGGGAAGTGAATGCTGAGTAATTCCAAAAGTTGTCTGCTATACTACTTGTTTAACGAAGCAGCCCTCCGAAGCCTCTCAGTCATTACTGGATGTTAAAACTGGCCGCGAGTTAAGAAACACTTGACCCGAGTCCCTTGTAACCAAATCAGTCAACATTGTATTTAACAACATAATTTAGCTGAGCCTTGCATTGCTTAGTTTTTAAGATTGTTCAATGACTAGCGCGCATTTGGTCCATTACGTCTCCACCAGTGATCGGTCTTCTACCACTTTTTTGAGCATCTACCACTCAAGGTCTGAAATCTACCACATATTCGCGTTTTTGCGCAGTTTTATTTTTGCTCGACATAGTTTTCTTAATTTTAAAACACTATATTAATTTTTCCAACACTAAACACTAACAACAACAGGCAGAATGGGAGAATAAAATAAACTCTAAAATAGTAAATTTTCTCAATAATCAATTTTTCCACAGGAAACGTGGTTTTATTGTGTTAAAATGCAAAATATATGATTTATAAAATGAATTAATAGCGAAAAGGTTAAAAACGGCAATTTTGGTGAGAGTATTAGCAAATTTCAGTGCATCTAAAGTTTCCGAGGCGTTGTTTACTTTTACTTGAGAATTGTCAAAATCGGAAAATCCCAATTAGCTGTTTCTGGAACGTGCCAAATTTGTTCGCTACTTCATGATGTGATAAAAAGAAAAGCTGGCAGCACTCCACAAGGTTGCAGAAATTTCTTAAAGTATGTTCGAAAAATATCTTGATATGGAAGGAACTGCTTTACACTGTCAAGGGAAAAAATTGTCAAAACTCAACGCAATTTTTAGCAAGTCCAATCTTGCGCTTTATTATACTAAAATTAAATTTTTTTAGAGTCTAATTAAAAAGTTTGCAATTTAGGTGAAACCTTGCAGAATTTTTTTGATTTTTGTACAAAGTTTGATCCAAACCCAGAGATCTACCACATTTTTTTTTTAAATCTACCACATTTTTTCCAGATTCTACCACACAGAATTTTTTTTAAGTCCGATCACTGGTCTCCACCTATTTTCCATCATGGTGTACCTGTCCTTGAGGACTGCAATTAGTACGGCTTGGAATACCGAAGGCTGCGTGCTATCCTTGGACATTGAAAAACACGTCTAGAACTCTTTCCCAATAATTTCCACCTCAATCTTCAGGACACCTTTAAGTTGCTTTAAGTTAAGTTTAAAAGCTCCTTAAAAAATTTGGGGTCTACTCCCAAAAAAGTCAAAATACTCCCAAAAAAACTGTCTTATTACTACTCTAAACAAATAGAAAACGGCAGCACTGATCAGAGTGACAGCAACAAGCTTTAACACTCACAGAGAGAAATAGCGTACATCTCAGTACCGTTGCTAATAAGAAGAAGCAATTTATCTATTAGATATTTTTATTAAAGCCACAAAGCTGCTAATTGATGTGAAAACTCCATTAGTTGATATGTCAGTCTTTACTTACCTATTCTATATGGAAATATTTATTTAGAGAAGCAGACAGCTACAGTGAAAGCCGATCAAACTGATGGCGCTAATAATGAAGCAACAAAATCAATTAAAGGCTGCAAGGAAAACAATAACAGAATACATGTGAATACATATGTATGTACATATAGTATGTACCCTGTGGGGAAAATTTCTAGTTCTGAACTGCTGCACTTCTAGTGCACTTAGACCCACTACTAGTTCGCGATGTCATAGGAATTGGAAATTGTCCCCCGCTGCATTACAAATTCCATAGTTCAGAACCAGTCCTAAATTCAACAGATGGGATCTAATTCACTTTGCACCCCGATTTCTGTAGTTCCGAACCAGTTATGTTCCCAAATGTTAACAAAAATTTAGTTTTGTATTACCAAACTATGAAAAACCATCTGCGAAGTGCAGACAGAAAGCGTATTTTAACGAAAAAACGCGCCAAGCAAAAATCTATTTAAAGTAAACAAGGCCTCGCTGCATCTCTTTTTCGGTAGTTCCGAACTAGTTCAAAATTCGCCAGATGAGATCAACTTCATTCTGCATCCCTTTTTCTATAGTTTCGAACCAGTTCTAAATTCGTCATTTTAGTTATAGGTATCTGAAAATAACATTTTTTTTATTAGTACCACATCTCGCTGCTTTTGAACTGGTGGCGATCTAGTTACTATCGGACTGCTTCGTTTTTGGCGATAAAGATCTGGTACGGCACTACAAATTTGGTTCACCACTTCGGGATTTCCCTACAGGGTATGTATGCCAAAGTAGCGGCAGTTCAAGTACAGCTCACTGAACTGCGAAAATAACCAAGTTGTTGGTATGTATCTAAGGCTGTCAGGTTTATTTAAATGCTTAAAAGATAAATGTAGTTTGACTGTGGAAAAAAGGTGAAAGAGAAAGCAAAAGCATCTGCCTAAAAATATGCTAACAACTCAAATTAAATGCAAATCCAAAAAAAAAAAACAAATGAGTTGCGGCCGTCGGCAAAGTTAAAATACGAAGGCGACGTAATTGAAGTAGCATGGCAAAGAGATAGCCAGACAGTCAAACAATCGCGGCATCGCAAACTTAAGTAGGTATTGCAAACAGCAGCCAATGTCTGAAGTGCCTGCCATTGCGGAAGTGCCCACAATAATCAAATCAATTCGAAGAAATTTACAAATTCAGCAAAATGCTTAATTTGTACAAAATCTCACTCCCCGCTCCTGCTTAGGCTGCAGTAAAAGTGAGAGTTTGGCCGTCGAAACCCGCTATCGTAGCTGTTAATATGCATTAACCTCGTATTTTGCCAACTACTCAGTGCTTTTCTATGTTTTGTTCGTCTGCGTAGCAGTCCGTCTGACTTGCAGTCGCCTGTCTGCCTGCATCAATTTTCATTTTTTTCTTTACTGTAGCTTCCCTGTTTGTGTCGTTTATCTCTTTTACCATCCCCCATCCCTTGCTCCATTCCCCATACCGCTTATTTGCTAGCGGTTTTTAAGCTCCGACCAGAAAATCCGCAACGCGTGCCTTTGTTTTTCTCGCCATTTCTGCGGTTTTCATTTTCATTTCCAGTTTTAGTTTTGGCCTCGCTTTTCTTTGACTTTTCAACAACAAAAGCTTTCACTGATTTTGCTTACACATCACAGTGGTGGTTTTTTCCAATATTACAATAAGTATGGGTAAGTAGAAATTTGCCGGTGGCGCATACATACATATGTATGCATAGTAACTTACATAATTTCCTTATTTTATTCAGAGATGCCAGAGTGGCTCAATTTTAGTCTAAGTTGTTGAAGAAAACATCAGCTATGCATCTGTCGTTTCTATAGTCAGTTGGAGATTTCACACGGATTGTGATAGGAAAACTTTACACAGGTAAGTGTTTCTACCCGCTGTGGCTGAATGGCTAGATCTGTGTACCACTACCCCGTAACACTGGGGTTCGATCCCTGGTGACAGCAACATTTTAATTATATAAAATCGGCCCACGGCAGGCAATGGCAAATCTCTGAGTGTATTTCTAACATGAAAAAGCTTCTCATAAAATCCGTTTGGCATTCGGAGGCAGCGTAAAATTGTAGCGCAAAGTGGGAAATTTCTTCACGTTCAGAACCAGACTTTCCCTCTTGGCAAGAAGTTAGTTTAGGCGAGGCCTTTTTTCCGTTACTGACTTCATTTATCAAGCACAAAGGTGAAATCGAGCTTCACGCCACAGACTTGTGCCTCTTTTTTAATTCCAGCGGCAGCGACAGTTCACTTTTATGAGGGCACTGGTGCAGGAAGTAGCATACCTCAATCGGCCATCGGCCTCCTTGGGTATTGCCTATGTGGTATTTTTCAGGTGCTACCTGCTGCTGCACCAGCAAACACACAGCATGGTTACAACTGCTTGTGGTTTATCCGCCTACTTCCAGCGCCTATCTCCTCCATCTCTGAGAAAATGATACGAGACCTAGATGGTTCTCGCCAGATAACTTCTCCCCGACTCATTCGCATTGTAGTGATTGGTTCTGTTGCAACACTAAAGCGCGATGAGAAGTTATAACATCTCCTGAAGGGTACCCTTCCTACCGTTAACGCTGTAATGCTTGGCCCTTCCAGAATTCATAACAGTCATTTTAACCCTGGCACCAGAGTAACCGCTGTTTCTACGGTGTCACTTATTTGATTATTCTAATTCCCGAGATTATCCGCTGCTGTGTAGTGGTTAAAAGTACGCGCTAAATAGAATAGAAATAGAAGGCATGTCGTTCTTCGGGCATATTCTAAAATATAAAGGTGGTACCCCCTATATTGCGAAGGCAGCAACTTCACGCGCTGAGAGAGCCCGGTCTATTCGCTTAACAGCGGATGTTGGTGTAGCTCTGGTACAAACGCTAACTTATTTATCCCAAGTCCCTTGATTCGGACTCCTTTTTGAATGATGACCAAGTTTTACGAAAAGGTTCGGCACCCGGATTGGCATTCGATGGATCTGGAGAAGTACGACGATGACTAGAAGAAGAATGCCTAGAAATGCGTACCCCTTCCCAATATGGATAACCGCAAGCGCCCTCCCCTTTTCTTAATGGTGAAGCCAACTCCAGATTAAACTGCACATTTTAACCAGCAATGTACTTAAAGATGTTAAATTGTGCTTCTCCTTCCACAAGCCGGGTACTGATATCAGAGAAGGGGCCAACAACGGTAAAATCTGGTAAAACCAGGAGAGTAGCGCAAGGGAGAAATCCTGTGGGCAGCTGATGAGAAGGAAGCAGAAGGAAAATAAATCCTCAGCTAGGATCAAGGCGAGTGTTTAACATCCTTTGACCTCTAACCTTGCTTACGAAATTATAACGGAGAAGCGCAACAGAAGGGTGATGACACACCTGCGTGCGGACGGAGTGCAAAAATCTCATTAGAAAAATGATAAAGGTCTAAGAATCCGAACCGCATATCATGCAGGCATATCGACCCAACCGTCTGCATGATAATTTGCTCTTGCAAATCAGGATGTTGAAGGACTTCCAACCCTAAATAAAACATAACATTTGGCAATGAAGAAAGCTCTTTTCTGGTGGAAGACATCTGGTTTCGTGGAAGTTATTCGAACTAGAAGCGGGCACCGCCCTCACCTACACTTGAGATGGATTCCTTTCCGAATCCGGGAAAAGTAAGTGGAAAAATTTAAGGGTTAAGTTAAGTATTAGTGGTTTTACCTGTTCTTGACCATATTTGCCAGCTAGTAGTGTTTGAATTACGAGTTGCGTGATAATCAGGACAGAGTCGGTACTTCGACTCATGCTTGAGTTTAAAGCTCCCAAATTATCGACAGAAAAGGTGGGTAAATTTAAGTTTAATCAATGTCCAGATAGACAGCACAAGTATCAGAGAGGTCCAATGCCGTTCCTCGAGACTTGCAACAAATAATTCAATATCAAGGATTTTGTACTCAAGGAGAATACCAATTTGCTTTGTAGCAGTTTATATATGTGCACAAAATTATTAGACATAGAGATCATTACAATTGAAACAAAATTAAACTAGTGACTCTCTATGTGGTTTGAGACGATTTGGGTATTCCGTAAAAGAGTTTCACAAAAAGTTCACCCAAATTGTGTGGTGAAAAAAAAACAGAGGCAGTTAGCTGATAGATACATACAATTGTATGTCATTTTGCTCTCGGTGCTCCAACAGCCGCAATGGCCGAGTTAGCAAAGAACTTTTTTGATAATTTTTTTTTTATTTTTTAATTTCATTTCTTTTAATACTTTTAAATTTTAATTATATTAGATATATTTAGATAGATCTAATGAAATTTTGGTCAAACAAATACTGTTTTCTCGCTTTATTTTTTAGAGTAAATTAAAAAGCATATTTTCCTCCATATTTCTATTTTTGTGACCTGCTCAGAGCTAGCTGACAAATCAAGGACTTTTTTGAGACTAGCGACGTGAGACAGCTTGCTAGATATCAAATAGTCTCAAAATCGATATTCATCGCAAAAAGTCTGAATACCGGCATTAGAATGAGCTTAAACATGCAAGTTTGGAGGAATGGGAGAAATATGGCCTACGCTTACCAATAAATTGGCTAATCCAAAGCCTGTTCCGCAGAAACTAGATGAAAACAATATCATATCGACATGTCGTACGCATGAAAGATGATGCTCTGGTGAAAAAATCCTTCGATTCGACTCCTATAGGTGGGAAACTAAAGCACGGGCGCCCTCGAAATAATGGAAGTTCCAGGTAAAGAAGGACTTGTCTTTTTGTAAATAACAGGCGCAGCTTCACCAAATAGAAAGGAAATTGGCGAGGTTTCCTGGCTGTAGAACCATATATGAAGAAGAATAAGATGATGCGCATTAGACTGGATCGCAAAAATAAGTTTCCCATCACCTCTCACAGTTTGAAAGCGTCCTTTGAGAGTATTTTAGTGTTATAAAAATTTGCATCCTCGGTGAGTCCTAAACAGCCGAAATCGATTTGCCCCTTTTTATTTTATCTATTACTATTACTTAATTTCGTTAATTCTTAAATTTTTAATTATTTGAAAATTATTTTTCGTGGAGTGGCTTCTTAACCTACTAAGTTTAAATAACTTCGTGCGCTCACTCGGGAAATTAAGAAATGCATATGAATATTTTTCCTTGTCGATTAAGAAAAATTTCTAAGTGAAATAAATGTAGATAATAAACAGAAAAATTACAGAAACCTGAAATTTTTCCTTCAACCGGACTAAATGTTGATGTTGATGGTTAACTCATAAACCAAAGGATATGAGAAAGATATACAGACTCAAAATTATTATTTTTAAACATGTATTAGACTTTGAAATCGAGTAATAAATAAAAGAGTTATGAAGAAAACTCGATTTTGGCTGTTTTCAGGACTCGTCAAGGACGATCATTTTTATGAGCCTAAAATCCTCTCAATGCAAGCAATCAATTTGAATTCGCAAAGTTTTTCCTATCGTATGGGGACCGACCCGTCCTAATATGTAAATTTCCTTTGTTCTTTTTATTGCAACAGTCATTTTCAGAACACATGACCCTTATCATTTCATGCCAAATCCTGCTAAAACTAAAGTGGTAGCTGTGTTGTTCTGCTGTTTATACTGTATAATCCTCTTTTTCTGCTTCCACAATTACTTTTGCCTACAAAATTTTCGCTTTCACAAGATGGGTGTTTTTGATTAAGCAGCAAAAATAACAGTGAAATTATTCAATTATTTATAATTTGCATAAAGGCTAAATACAAAGGTAAATAAACAAAAATATAATAGCAGGTAAGGGGATGTATGAATATGAACGCATACAAATAAGATAGAACAATATAGAAAAAATAAAACTATGTATTTATGTACGTATATAAATTGTTATATTTGCTTACAGTAAATATGTATAATTAACTGACACTTGACTGCATCAAATCATCATTTATCTTTCTTCATTTGTGAATGTGTTTTTCGTACTGTTTACTTGTATGTTTGCGCTTTAACCAACATAAGGTAAACAAAAACATCCACAGCTCACTCTGCCAGCGGCAAATACCCGCAAAACACTGTAGCAAAACTTGTAAATTTAAACAGATTTGTTGCCACTAATTTGTATGTATTTAGTCGTGCCACCCACTGCATTCTACTGCATTCTAATATGTATGCATATTAGGCTGGTCCAAAAAAAAGTAAAGTGGGAATTTTAATGATCTCACCCTCTGGATTATTCTATATCGAAAAAGTATACCCATATTTTTTATTTCGAAATCAAAACAAAAAAGTTTCCATGTATTTTATACAGGAAAAAACACGCTTCGTAGAAAAGGTATAGAATTCTTGAAAATCTATATTTTTCGATCGGAAAACTCTGGTTCTCTTCGGGAGACTTCTAGTAATAATGCTCATTTTTTTATTTAATATATTTTAATACTAACAATTTGATATGGGTCCCCCCAATTGCATTTTCTGTGGTCGGTTTTTGGCGGACCTATAAAATATAGTTACTATGAAAAAATGCTCAAATAAACAATTGGGTATTATTATTGGGCATATTTCTGCGTTGATAAGCAATAATCGCCTAAGTCAGAAAACCTGAATTCTAGAAAAAACGTTTTAAACATTTGGATCGTAATGTTATCCTTATGGGAAACTCAAAATATGTTCGCCTATAACTCTTTAAATATCCCAGCTGGCGTGATGGGGATCGCACACACATATGGAATGTATAACTCAATTCTTTCATAAGTCAACTTAGGCGGTTATTGCTTAGGACCACAGATTTTTCGGTACAGAACAATCCTAGGGCATGAGAGCATAAAAATTTCGACTTTACTTTTTCCACATGCATTTTTGGACCACCCTAATGTATATGTATGTTATTACATAAATATGTATATTTGTGTTAACTCTCCTCTCAGCATACTTATCTTCACCTTTTTAGCGCAAATAAGATTTGATAAGCCACAATCTGCTACACGTCTATTGCCTTTGTTTGTTTGTATGAATATGTACATACATATGTATGCACACTTCTATGGACCGTTGAGTGTCCTTGAGCGCTTGTTTATCTGTTTGCTTTGCTTTGCAGGTGAAAGTTAGTTGAATTTGTAAAGAATATACAAATGTTTATATACGAATTAAGTTATGCGCTTGAGTGCTTTCAAATATCTTTGCAACTTTTGTTTACACATTTATTTAGTACTACTATCTCTTCTGCTTTTGTTGTTAAGCTGAAAGGAAGCACTCTCAAACACATACACACATACATAAATGCATACATTTAGTATTCATATTTAACCGTTTGCTTGATTTGACTGCGGTTGAGTTGCGTAATTAAATGTTTGACATATTTTTCAGCCTCTAAGTATTCTGTGCATGACAATATTGGCATAACTATTAAGTAGTTCATTTAATAAAGTAGTTGCTAAAGTAATATTAAATTCCATTAGAAAATAATTCACCGTTGATGTCATCAAATAAGAGTGAAATTGAGTTTTTACATGACTTAGCTGGAATATATAAATATTTGAACTTTTATATACAAGCCACCTGTCTTAGGAGGAAGAAGTGAAGCTTATTTATCTCTATATCTAACTCCAAATTTGTTTTTATCGTAATCTTCATTTTTCTTATATTTAACTTTTCCTTTATATCTTTCTTTACCTTCAAATTTACATTAATTTTTATCTCCATGCTTATCTTTTTCCTATTTTTATCTATTTTTATCTTTTGTCTCTATCTCTATCTTTATCTCTATCTAATCTTAACATTTATTTGTTTTTATCTTCATCTTCATCTTCAACTTCATCATCATTTTCATATTTAGTCGTCATTGTTTCTTTTTTCAATTGCATCTTTATGACTATCTTCACCTAAGTCTCCATCTTGATCAACATCTACATCTATACCCACATTTACATCTCCCTCCCCATCTCCATCCTCATCTACCTCTACATCTTCACCTTCATCTTAACTTTTATCTTCATCTTCCTCTTAATTTGCATCTTCATCTCAATCTTCATAATCGTTTTCATTTGTACCTCTTATCTACCCCTTAATCACTATCTTAATCTTTGTTTTTGTCGTTGCCTTCGACTGACTTTCGTTCTCTTTCCAATCATTCGCCATATGCTCGTACATATGTACGTGAATACCGTCTTCATTGTGGCGTTAAATATTTAATGGGAACTTCTCCGAACTCGAATTAGAAGTTTCATTTAAAAAAACAGCTTAGGAGACTCTGACATTTAGGGGAGCATTCCGAAGCATATACTCATATTTTTCCAAGAACCAAAGAAAGCTAGTAAGCAGCTAACAACGCGTACATGCAGAGAAACCATACCACAAACACCGATTGAGAAGCCTGGTAGTTTAGCAACTCCTGTAATTATTTGTTCACTAATGAACTTGCTGGCGAGATTTCGCATACATCTAAGTTATAATACCCGTAGCTATAGGAATAATTAAAATTCCGCTTTGCAAAACTTACACCTATACGAGAAGCTGCACAATGGCTTTTTGACTCTGGAAGCCAATCCGAAACGGTTATGCCGATAGCGACTAAGTAACGCCAATACTGCGAGGGAGCCAAACTTCTCTCTGACAACATCTCCCCACTTTTCAGGCACACCACCATCTTCTGGCAAATCGCAACTCAAACCAAACTACTTTATATGAAAGTAGGCGAGAGGAATGGCCCTGCCAGCGAATAACTCATGACTCCGTTGCCGTAAAGTGGAAGAAGTTGAAAACGTAGGACACTCTCCCCGTTAATTTCCTACCCAATATTGCGCTGACACTCCTGGAATTCGGTGATGTTAATATCATACATGATATTATGGCAGTCTACAGCCCTCAAGCCTTTTCTGTATATGGAGGCCCTATTAATCAGTTCGGCAGCTTGTATAACGCTTTCTTAACTTCAAGCTGAAAGCACGAAGTATCATTAAAGTAAGTCACCCTCGCCTCGAACGGCTCGAAACTGTACTTCAGATTTTCGGCGGAGCTAAAATCTGTACTAAGTATTTCGAGCACAATTGCCGCAATGGTAATAAGGCTTGTTCCGCAATAATTGGCGCAAAAAAATGGATCTCCATTTTTGTGGATTCCGCAAAGTTGACTAAGATTTTAAATTTGGGCATATATCCATCAGACGAAGTTGATCATAACAGCTGGTACCTAAGTACACCTCAATAGCTGTTCGCCATCAGATTTCAACAACTCAACCAGTATACTGTGACCTGATCTTAGCCGCGTAGTTTTACGTGGGCATAGCACTTTTACATTGATCTGTGCACTCCTTTTCCAAATGTGTTACTGGTTTCGTCATTGTAAAGCGCTGAGATGTACACCCTTCTTGCCTTAGGTGTAGTCCGGACGTGAGTTGCAAGAGATCCATTGTTGTCTCTGCAGACATCAGTTCTGGTGTTGGAATTAATTTATCAATAATGCTCATTTATATCCGGACTGTGAGAAGCTGTTTGTTTAAGCAGGATTGAGAGCCGGTTGCAAAAATCCTCGGCTGTAAGTTGCAATTACAGCTTCCCTCTCTACGCCGAACTTTCGTCGCGCCGACTGACGCTTAGTTTCATGAGGCGCTACAGGAAGCCGATGGAATCGATGTTGGCTTTCGGAAAGAATGTATATTGACAGCGTTTGAAGCCCATCTTTCGTCTATCGGCACGTGATAAACCTTCTTCTCGCTTCTTTGATCTGAGGACTTTCAAATAGCTTAACAGATTTTTTGATGCTGGTGTCTGCTCGTATTTTTATAAAATTTCAGCTTTATATAGTTGGGTCCTTAATTCAAAAAAGACACACCCAGTCAACCACGTCCGCTGTTAGACAGATGCTGCCCACGTCAGAGGCACTTACATCGAATAAATCGCAGTAGTTCAGCCAGTTTCTCCTCTCCTTCTCTTGCCGCTCAATTCAGGTTCCGCAGGCTTTGCTTATTGCATTCCATAGTTGGGTGTCACATCGTGGTTGGGTGTCACATATTGCCCAGAGAGCGCAACCAAGAGCATTTGAGCATCTGAGAGTTTGAGTATTGTTGAGCAATTGTAACTGTATGCCTACCCAGAAGCACCACCATAACCAATTGCACTCCAGAGACTCTTGCACATTTACTTTCTACTTCAACCGCATTGGAACTTCAAGCAAGTACTGCCTTTCAGATTATCTGACATTAACTAAAGAGGTTTCCGACATTTTATTGCAATTTAAAGACATCCTGTCTGGAGGATGTAAACTCCACTCAAAGCATCCGCAAGGAAATCACTAGAAATTTCCCATTGATGACTTATCACAAAACCCAAATCTACAACAAATGATTTATGCCGTAGTGTAGTGAAAAGTAGTACTTTTCTGTGCTCACGATACGGTTACAAATATGTGTACCCAGTTTACGTTGAAAATTAAAGTGACAAAAACTATACTCCAACAAAATATGTAAATCATTATTGACAAACGCGAGTGCAGCGAATTCGAAGAAAGCGCTTATAAGTCAAAGGGATCGTTGGCATGGCATGGCGAATCGGCAACGGAAACCGCATGCATCCTTATCGCATTACCAAAACATGCCGCAGTCGTAGTAACCCAGTAGCTGCTGGCGGCTAACCATTGTCGTCGCTGCGTCGCAGCGCAGCCACACAAATGACGTGAATCGTATGAATAGCAAACGCCAATGCGTCACACTACCCCAAATTTTGTGGGTGCCACACACGCGCTGTCTCGCTCACACGAAAATTGCAAAGCGCAGCGCATATGCCAAGTCCTTTTACTAGGGGTGCACCCACTGCTTTGGTGGTGGTGGTTGGGGTGGTGATGTTACAACGAAGTGCCATTGAATTGACGCGACACATTTTGGAATTTCCTTTAACTACTTGACTGACTGCATAGCCCACCCGAACTGAATGACAGGGGCGAGACTGATCGTGTGGTTGCTTATCACAATTTCAATTTACATTTGGTTGTGGCAAGTGGCGCATAACTTTACGCATACATACATATGTGTGTAAGTATGTACATAAATTTATTCAAAATACTATGGTTGCTTTGAAGACGCTGACTTTAGGGTTATTGCTACCCACATACAAGTTCAAGTGCTGATTGCTTAGGGTGTCGTCTAAAATTTGCCTGACACAAAAATTCCAAACAATGCTCCTTGGAAGTTATATAAAATTGCAGATATATATTTATGTATGTCAGGGTGCGTTGGTGCATATGCGGTAAATTATATCGATTGTTTTCGCTTGTACACCCATACTTACTTATTTATATGCACTTTAAAGGCTTCTTCCGCTGCTTTTTATTTTATTACATTTATTTGTTTTTTTTTTTTTTTTTGTAACTCAACGAGAAGTGTGTATAGGACTCCCCATTTCCGTAGAAAAATTTAATATGTGTGGCAATAACAATAAAAATTACTAAATTTAAAACTTTTAAGGAAGTACAGTGTCATCGGGTAAATGAATTTGCGCAAAATTATGGCAAGATTGGTTCCTAAAGTTGAAGATTTTATAATCTTTATATAAGATATGAAATTCTGAGAGTGTTAAAAAAAATACTCATAAATAGGGAATTCAAAAAGGCATAACAGACAATGTTCATACATACATATGTATGTACATACATACAGTGAAACCTCTCCTAACGGACACCTCTATTAGACGGACACCTCCCTTGGGCGGACATTTTTCCCTATACCAAGTTTTAAGTATAAATTTCGGAACAAATTACTCTCTCTTAAGCGGACACTCTCTTGGCCGGACGCGGACAGTTATTTTGCATAAAATTTACACAAAAACTCTATTGGGCGGACGCGAACCTCTTATCAACGGACATTAAGATTTCTTTTCATAACAAATCAAACAAAAACCTCCGTTGAGCGGACGCGAACTCCTCATTGGCGGACTACTAAATGGAAAAAGGGGACTTCCCGCACAAAATGTGATTGTTATGCACACATTTAGTTTGGTTTGCGCAGTGGTTTAGGTTCGTTATTTGAATTGTCAGAAACCCTTGGAGACTGATAAAAACATGAACACTATTGATGCAAAAAGGTACTGACCCTGAAAAAAATTAAAAAATAAAACGTACGTCAATCGACAATTTCCCAGTTTTTTATGTAATGAATCTATGATTTTATGTAGTTTATGGACTAAAATGTAATATTTATTTTTATTTTGTTATTACTGAATATGTACTTACGCACATAAATGAAATGTGCACTTTTGAAAAAATACATGCACATTTTTGTTTGAACGATGTAATATCAATATCTTTTATTCAAATAAGAAATAGCGACTATTCAATTAATTAAAACATTAAAAAGTTCTAAAATAGGCCTCCCCTCCATTAAGCGGACACCTCTCTTGGGCGGACAAAAAATGACTGACGGTGAGTGTCCGCCCAAGGGAGGTTTCACTGTATATACATACAAAGAACCGCCAACAAAGAAGAACTTGTTTCAAACTTTTGGGTTCTGATGTTTTCATAATTTTTTGAGACTTTTACGGCTTTTTTTGTATTTTTCGAGACTTTAAGTATCCTAAGTTTTTATTTCAAAGTTTTAGATTTTGGATTTTTGAGACTTTTAAGGTCTTTTCTGTATCCTTTCAGGACTTTAAGGATCCTTAGTTTTTATTGTGGAATTATTTTCTTCCATTTAAGAATTTTTATGTAGACTTGCCATTATTTTTGGAGGCTATTGTCATTGTTTCTAGTGACCGTTAAAGATTTAAATTTTTTATTGTAAACTTTTCAGCTTTCATGTTAGGCGGTACATCTAAATCTCCGCTTTGCTTTTTATGACAATTATTTCTGGTTCTATAGTGCTTTTTTTAGGATTTTTCTATTTATCAAGAGCCGATCTAGATTTTCCGCGATTTTTTGAGACTTTTCAATCTCTTTCAGTGCCTTAAAGGCTTTTAGTTTTCATTTCAAATTCTCTTCTGAACTTGTTTTGATTTTTCCAAACTTCTCGCGATTTTTTGGGCCATTTGCAGAGTTTTTATGACTTTTCAGGATTTTTAACGTTTGCAAGCATTTTAAAATCATATAACATTTAAAATAAAAAAATTAAATTGCTCACAATTGTTTTTGTTGAGTTTTAAATTTTTAAATTATATTGCTGGCAAACGTCAGACTGCCTCTCAATGGTTTTACCTTGTTATGTTTCTATCATAGTTAGAACGTTGCAAATTCATGAAATCATAAAGTGAGTATTACATATTTCAGCGCGAACAAATTAAAATAAAAAAGAGATTTAAACCGACTTTACTATATCACTTTGTCTGCCAAACGCCAAAGCGAGTGATTACAGATGATGTGCTATCGCATGTGAACGTTATATCGCGTGCTATGTTATATTAATTTCGTCCACTGTCCTTCTTCAACTCTTGCCACGCTTAGCAACAGCTTCGTTTTTTTATTTCGTCGTTGTTGTTGGCAATAGCAATTCACATTTCCTTCACTGCGGCGAATGACAGACGGCGATGGCAAGCAACCGTGAAACTGCAAAATTGTCAACCAGGCGTCAGTGACACTGACAACAACCAACAGCCAAGCAATGCCACCTCCGCAGAACCACAGCACCACATACCATAATACCAAATCATCATTACCCTTTTGTCACTCACACCGCTGGCGACACTTTAAAACCAACAAAAGCCACCGAGTAGTTCACCAGACGACAGCCGCTAGACCCTCCCCCCCAACCACTTTGCAACGGATTTTGAATGTCACACAAAAGGGCGCAGAAAAGGGAAAAAACACAAATAAATGTATACGTGCATGAGATGGTATATTTTTTGCTTCATAAATTCACACATACATTTACTCGTACTAGTTACTACATAATACACAGTTGTTGCCTCCATTGTGTGTTGCAAGTTATCGCGTGCTGCTGTTGTGCCGCAACGTGGTATGTGTCGTCCGCCCGCCGCGGCGCATTGTCAGTGTCATTGCCATTGTCGCAGTGCAGTTGCTCAGCCGTAGCGGTTCACTGGCTCACTTGGCTTTAGTGGCTGGCTGCACACAATGCAGGGCACACACCCACACATGCGCATACAACTAGCGTCTTCACCACCCACGCCCAACTCATTGCCACTGTCTGGGTTTGCGTCTGCCTACCCCGCTTGCTTCACTGTTTTTCTGCTGCTTTTATGTTATTCTTTATTTTATCGCCTTTCTTGCATTAACTGCGCGCTCTGACAAGACTTCCGCCTTCTTTGTTGTACTCCACCCCACTATCCTTTTCTCTGCATCACAGCGCTCGTCCGCTTAGTTGTGCGCAAAAAAAAACATAAATAAATTTGTATATGAATAACAACAATTTATATGTATGTGTATGTTAGCTAGCAGCAATTTACAACAATTTGTTGTTTGATAATCCCTTTTTTATGCAAACAATTTTTAGCTACAACTTTTCGGG
>NW_023460560.1:9291-13214 GCF_013731165.1 Rhagoletis pomonella | reverse complement strand
GATAATCCCTTTTTTATGCAAACAATTTTTAGCTACAACTTTTCGGGCCAAATAAGTAAGCCAATTTATCATAATTTGCGCCACGTTGACGGTGGGGATTAGCGTAAGCTCAGTGTTGACATGCCAGCGTCAATTCGGCCCCACCTTTGTCGCACTTTTCCCTCTACTTCTCTGTGCCATAGTGAAAAATTGGCGAAAATGAAAATGAAGAAAAACGATTTTAAAAGCAATTTAAATTGTTTTTTATTTCCTTTGCCATGCTACATTAAATTTCTAAATTTACTCTATACATTTTTCTCAGTTTTTATTTATTACATTTTGTGGAGTTTTATTAACTTTTAGCCAATGCAAAGTCATTCGTGAGGGGAAGTTGGATATCGAAAAATTAATGTACCTTTACTGATGCAATATTTTATTGATTTATCGATATAATTCATCTTCATATGCACAGGCTGTAAATTTTGTGTTAACCCTCTAAGGCATGAACTTCAGCTCTGGAACACTAACAAACTTAGATGGGAGTAATAAAGCTGACTTACTGGTATGACTGTGTGCAAAAGAGACTTAAGTGAAGTGGAAGAGGAAGACCTAACCAATATCACTTAACCCCTTTAACAGCTGTAAAACCAAAGTATTAATAAAATTCCAACTAGTATTTTGTACTAAAATACGGAACCGAAAATATAAACCATCTAAATGCCTTTGTAAATATACATATATGATACTGAGATCGATAACGACTGCTATATTTTTAACGTTTTCGATAAATATTTTCACGATTCCTATAAATATGTCAGCAACTGTTTCGATAATTATCTCGATAAAAGAAATACAAATATTGGAAAAATAACCAATAAATATAGTGGTTACAACATTGATAAACGTAATGATAAAAAACATCGTTACCTGCAGCGATGGTAACCTCGATATATGTGTAAAAAATAAATAATTGGGATCGCTATGGAAAGTGCTTGCGAAAAATACCCGAGACGTCCTGATGGTTGTACATAGATAGGAGTGTTGAACCTCAAAATTCAAAAGAGGTAGTCCTGAAAAAAATGAAGGAAATAATGCACTTTATGCTTTCAATTTATTCCTCATTAAAGCAGTTTCGTCAGAAACCAATGACCAGCGCTGAAGTAGACGCTTCTCACCGAAATTAGGGAAAACTCGTCGGTCCGTTGTAGAAGTGGGTTCGTAGTCATAATTTAACGATATGCCGGAAGCTGTGAGGACATCAGACAGGAAAATTTCTTTCTCTCAGGTTCGTCTACCATGCAGTGACTTTGTATCCATGTCTCCATAATCTGGCACTCACACTATGTGCTGGTAAATTTGATAACAACTTCTTGCAGACTGCGAAGTGTTGCTTCAGGGATATAGTTACACCGAATGGTCGTGCCAGAACCCTTCTGCCATTAAGATATGCAGAGCGCACCCGTTCGAGATAGCTCGTTGAAAATTTTATTGCAAAGAAAAATATTGACCATATCTGATAGATTATACTTTTCTATGCAGAGGTCGAACGAAAAAATCCCTACGCCACAATCCATTTTTTAGCTATTCCTTCCGCTTTTTCCTTGTTGTTTTTCGTGTAAAGAAATGTATGATAAATGTAGTCCGATTTTTGAGGAATATATGAAATGCTGAAAGAACAAATGATACGCTGATGCCCGTATGTACGTTCTTTTCACAGACGCAGTCGCTTGACCTCAGGGATACACACATGGCATGCAAGACTACCGTTGAACGTTATCTTATTGCCTTATTAATTGGAATACAGACTGATATATTTACACTGCCTAACAATGATCACGGCCTAGTACTTCCATAGCATGAAATCGAGATGACGATGCTACTTCTTTTACTGAGAAAAAGTTTATGTTTTGCTCAACATATTATTTAGTTATAGTTATATTAATTGGTTACAGTTACCAAATCATGTGTTGAGAGAAATATATTAGCTGACCTTTTTCTGAGTGTACATAGAGCACCTCACTTAAATTAACTTGCCTTAAGAAATCGTTCATGATTACTCAACACGTGATTTGGTAACTGTAACCAATTAATATAATTATAACTAAATCATATGTTTAGTAAAACATAAACTTTTTCGCAGTATAAGAAGTAGCATCGTCATCTCGATTTCATGTTATGGAAGTACTAGGAAGTACAGTCTGTATTCCAATTAATAAGGCAATAAGATAATGTTCAACGGTAGTCTTGCATGCCATCTGTATATCACAACGATTGCTCCCTGAGGTCAGGCGAACTGCGTCTGTGAAAAGAACGTACATACGGGCATCAGAGTATCATTTGTTCTTTCAGCATTTCATGTATTCCTCAAAAATCTGACTACATTTATCATAAATTTCTTTGCACGAAAAACAACAAGGAACGAAAAAGCGGAAGGAATAGCTAAAAAATGGATTGTGGCGTAGGGATTTTTTCGTTCGACCTCTGCATAGAAAAGTATAATCTATCAGATATGGCCAATATTTTTCTTTGCAATGAAATTTTCAACGAGCTATCTCGAACGGGTGCGCTCTGCATATCTTAATGGCCGAAGGGTTCTGGCACGACCACTCGGTATAACTATATCCCTGAAGCAACACTTCGCAGTCTGCAAGAAGTTGCTATCAAATTTACCAACACATAGTGTGAGTGCCAGATTATGGAGACATGGATACAAAGTCACTGCATGGTAGACGAACCTGGGAGAAAGAAATTTTCCTGTCTGATGTCCTCACAGCTGCCGGCATATCGTTAAATTATGACTACGAACCCACTTCTACAACGAACCGACGAGTTTTCCCAAATTTCGGTGAGAAGCGTCTACTTCCGCATATGGCCGAATTGAGTTTCAACACTCCTATTTATGTAAACGCCACCAGAACGCCTCGGGTATTTTTCGCGAGAAATTTCCATAGCGATCCCAATTATTTACTTTTCACACATATGTCGAGGTTACCATCGCTGCAGGTAACGATGTTTTTTATCATTATATTTATCGATGTTGTAACCACTATATTTACTGGTTATTTATCGAATATTTGTATTTCTTTTATCGAGATAATTATCGGAACAGTTGCTGACATATTTATAGTAATCGTGTAAATTTTTATCGAAAAGGTTAAAAATATAGCAATCGTTATCGATCTCAGTATCATATATACTATTTACAAAGGCATTTAGATGGTTTATATTTTCGGATTCGTATTTTAGTACAAAATACTAGTTTGAATTTTATTAATACTTTGATTTTACAGCTGCTAAGGGGTTAAGTGATATTGGTTTGGTCTTCCTCTTCCACTTCACTTAAGTCTCTTTTGCACACAGTCGTACCAGTAAGTCAGCTTTATTACTCCCATCTAAGTTTGTTAGTGTTCGAGAGCTGAATTCTAGTCAGGGGACATTCACATTTTCCCAACATCAAGTGCATGCATTAGAGGGTTAACACAAAATTTACAGCCTGTGCAGATGAAGATGAATTATATCGATAAATCAATAAAATATTGCATCAGTAAAGGTACATTAATTTTTTGATATCCAACTTCCCCTCACGAATGACTTTGCATTGGCTAAAGGTTAATAAATATCCACAAAATGTAATAAATAAAAACTGAGAAAAATGTATAGAGTAAATTTAGAAATTTAATGTAGCATGGCAAAGGAAATAAAAAACAATTTAAATTGCTTTTAAAACCGTTTTTCTTCATTTTCATTTTCGCCAATTTTTCACTATGACATAGAGAAGTAGAGGGAAAAGTGCGACAAAGGTGGGGCCGAATTGACGCTGGCATGTCAACACTGAGCTTACGCTAATCCCCACCGTCAACGTGGCACAAATTATGATAAATTGGCTTACTTATTTGCCCCGAAAAGTTGTAGCTAAAAATTGTTTGCATAAAAAAGGGATTATC
>NW_023460560.1:8184-9191 GCF_013731165.1 Rhagoletis pomonella | reverse complement strand
ATATGATTTAGTTATAATTATATTAATTGGTTACAGTTACCAAATCATGTGTTGAGAGAAATATATTAGCTGACCTTTTTCTGAGTGTACATAGAGCACCTCACTTAAATTAACTTGCCTTAAGAAATCGTTCATGATTACTCAACACGTCAACTTACGTATGTCAGAAAAGAAAATATTTTGTTCTTGCATTTCACACTTCATCTTCTTGACAGTTCGCCGCCTATAATGCCACATAAAAAAATGCATGTAAACAAAATCTTTCCATTCATTTAACTTTATGAAATACATTATCTAGAAATGAGGAATTCATAGTCTAAAATATTTAACTACATTTTTGATAAATGTTTGTACAAATTATAATCACCCAAATGTATAAGAAAAATTAAAAAAAGTAAACAAGTAAATATTGCTGGCGTAATCATCATCCAACAAAAATCAAAAATAAGCAAGCCAAAGACCCACCCTTACTTACGCTCTACAAGTCTATCGTCATGCCCGTTGTTCTATAAGACGTAGAAACGTGGATGATGTCGAACAAATATGAGAAGGCTTCGACTGCTTTCGAGAGAACTATTATACGCAATATCTACGACCCAGTTCGCGTGGAAAACGGGTAGAGCAGAAGATGGAATGACGATCTGTATGAGCTTTTTAACGACATGGACTCTATAAGAGCTTTTCAACGACACGGACATAGTTAAGCGCATAAAAAAACAACGACTACGCTGACTTGGATATGTTGTACGCATGGATGACGACGCTCCGGTGCAAAGATCCTTCGACCCCACCTCCATGGGTGGACAATGAAAGCAAGGGAACAATTGAATGACTTGCGGCGGTTAACATCCGTGAACTCTTATTTGAATTATGTTTGTATGTTTCTTATTCAATTTGTATTATGTACTTAAAATCCATTGCCAGATCTAAACTCTACTTCCACTCTTAGTGATTCAAAACTTTTGAAGTATACCTTAAGGCATAAAAAACTTATAAAAAACACCAAA
>NW_023460560.1:0-8084 GCF_013731165.1 Rhagoletis pomonella | reverse complement strand
TTTTGAAGTATACCTTAAGGCATAAAAAACTTATAAAAAACACCAAAACGCACAAGCACCATTGTTAGCACATAAACTGCTTTTAAGAGTGACACTTTGCTGACGTGCCTTTATATAATTTTAATTGTGAAATTTCCTGCCAAAAAAGGTCAACAAGAATAAATGCAAAAAAAAATTACACACACATACACGCGAATTCCAACAAAGCCCGTTAAAAGAACCACATCCGGTGCAGAGCCCACAGCACAAAGATTCGCTGCACCCCAACCACCTCAGCGCTAGTAGCAACTCCACGGGAAGTGAGTGTGAAAACGAAAACGACACTAAGCGGCGATGAAAATGATTGCTCGACTTATTGGGCAAGGGCGGCATAACGGTGGAAATGAAATAAGCAGGACGTAAGGCGCAAATCGCAACGTCAATCAGATGCAGATGGCAGTGGAGCCAACCAAACAACTGCAACTACAGTTCATTTGCCTGCGGAGCGGCGATACACCCAGCTGAAAAGAGTCAAAACAGACAGGAATTACTGCAAGCTAAATTTAACAAATCCAATGAGCCAGCAACAGTCACAGCAGCTGTGGCGCCATAAGTCCATTTGCACTCGTCAGCTTCGAGTGAGGGGTACGCCAAGCTGGATGTCGTTGTAGTACTGCGGACAGCCAGATCCCCACTCAATAATGAGGTTGATTGTCTACTGGCGTTTTGGGTTTGGTTCGGGGCTGTGTATCGATAATTACTGAAGCCTGGCAGTGGCTAAACCCCACTCCTTGCCACACCATCAATGTCAGCGTCATCCACAGACATATTTACATATAATGTGTTGTCATGCGCTAGCTGCTGATAATTATGGTGGCAACACACTACTCATATCCTTTTCGACTTTCCAGCAGACCCGCTTCCACCAAATTTATGCTAACCAAATCGAAGCAAACCAATTGCCTGGCGATTTTAAGTTGTTGGGTCAGCTCGCGGTCATTTTCCCCGAATTGTTTGCATTGACGTGCCGGGAGCGATTATAAAGCTGGCGGCTTCCGTGTGAGGTGGTTGAATAAAAAGTAGGGTGCACTTCTTTGTTTTGTTGACAGTTGGGCATTTCCAGTGCATTACCTCTATAGTGACGATTAAGAAAATGTACAAAAGGCCAAAACCACTTGTTGACATGTAGATAATGCTTCATATGAAAATCAAGACCGAAGAGCAGTCATGGATTGATGAAAACTATAATATAGCTATGGGTAAAACATAAGGAAAAATCAAATTATATTAACCCGTACTCTTCTAAAAGCTACCACCTGGCGGGAGACATTAAACATTCCTCTGTCCAGAGCAAAGATGGAGCGGGGCAGCTTCCATGCCTACCAAATCTCTGGAATTAATTTGAAATCTTCCACCATATATATCCATTATATTGCAAATTTCGGGTCGGTCGCCGAGTTCGGAAATGCCTTTCGTACATTTAGGTTGGCTATTGCTTGCGAATGATTGCGGATTTTGGATAATAAGGAAGTTACACTTCTGCTTTAAATAGCGGAAGAAGGGGCACGTAGGCGCATAGCTTTATAAGCTAAATTTTGTAGCCAGGAAACCAAAGTACATCCCTATTAAAAAAAAACTTTTACGCGACAAGGCCCAGCAAGTAAACCATATTAATATTATCTGAAAATTTTGAAATAATATATGCAACTATGCTTCATTTCAATTGATTCAAAATAATTTAATATCAAGAACAAATCACGAAAACATGAATCAAAGTTATAGTACAGACTTTCTTCTTTAATGTCAAACTTTTTTTTAAGATTGGTCCACAAAAACCATAATAATGAAGGAAACAAATGCAGCTATTGAAAGCGCAGAGAACAAAAAAAATATCCCGATAAGGGCTATGATCCATGTGACTTGTGCCAAAGTTGAAGTAGCGGGGACGGCTTTTATGACTGCCAAAAATTAAATGTTTATCGAACTTCCGGACTTATGGCCGCTTTTATACCACAAATACTCCTTTCGGCGCTGCCCAGATCAGGCTGACGTTAAGCAGCGCACCTTGCAAATTTTCCTCTGAGTTTTTTCAAACAAGGCTGGAAGAGTAATTTTTTTTACACGGAATTAAATTTTTTTTTTAAATACCAGGAACGGATTTTGGAAAAGATTTTCTAGGCCCAAATTAAAAAAAAAAAATTGTATTTTTGTCAGCAAATTGTGAAGGTCGAATAATGCCTTTTTGGAATATTTTTTTTTTGTGGATACCAGCCGCCTTATTGGATGCACCATATTCGATTAGCTGTTTTGAATTTTGTGATTCTAACAACGAAATAGTATTCAGTGACCCCAAAAACCCCATTTTACGATTGGATCGCCCATTTTGAATTTTACGATTCTATCAGAATCGAAACTCCTTGTGCACACTTTATCTGCAAATATTTACAGGATACGAAGTTTAAAAAGCGGTCGTCATATTGGATCGACCATTTTCAATTGCACGATTGTATCGAAATCGAATTCGGCGACCTCAAAAACATTTTTATAACATTTCAAATCTGAAATTTTTTATATGTATGTTCTAAATATGACACAAATACGGATTTTCCAAATATCCCGACTCGGGTGAAGTGAAGTATGGAGTTATTCCTTTTAATGTAGGTACTATACATTCTCAATATGAATTACATTGGCCCATAAATACGGGGTTTTCAAATATCTCAACACCCGCGCCACCTAGCGGATTAATTTATATTTCACATTGTACTGTCGTCGGGTTCTGAGATAAAATTAAAGTTTCAAGTCTCAAGCACATCGGGAAGTTGGTTAAAAATTGATGGCTACATAGATTTGATTACACACAGGTGAAGTTTCTGATTTTAAAGTTTGGTGTAAAAAATAGTGGTCTGAAACTATCGATAGTCGACACTATCGATAGTAAGCGATAGTTCTTTAGAAACCATCAATAACTATCGATAGTTTTCGATAGTCTTTTAAAATTGCAATTTGGCTTTATATTGCGCTTGGCATATTTGTAAAAAATACTTTTTACAAAATAAGTAAATCGCAAGCTTAGAGTGGATGTTTGCTAAGATTATTTTCAGAAATTTTACAGGATCGCAAAACTTATAGCCATTTTCGTCAAGAATTTTTCAAAACTTTTATTAAAATATTTTGCGCGAATAAAGCGAAGAAAAGCTTCATACAAATCAGAAGTCGTTGCTTATTAAAATAATTTAATTTTTTTAGAGCTATTCAATATCAGATATTTTATCATTATCATTATCAGTTATCTTTACAAAGGTATCCATATTTTTCACTTATCAAAACACTCCGCTGAAACAAGAAAATGCTGGTAAATGTCCGCTTCGGAAATATCTTTTATTAAAAGCACCTGCCAGGCTGTGTCAAATGCGCATACAAGGTGACAATAAGCGATTAAACAATAATGTAAGAAAAACAAAAACTATCAAAAACGATCGATAGTATTAAAAACTATCGATGGTGGTGCGATAGTCAAAATCCATCGATATTATCGATAGTGGCATCGAGAGTTTCAGACCACTAGTAAAAAGTTTTGCGGTTTTGTTGTTTCAAGTTTTGTGTTTTAAAAATGTGATTAATAAATATTTTTTGCATCACTTGAAAACTCGGAGCAATAAAAATAAAAGTGATGTCATCAATATAAAATAAACTATTTTACAAACACGCCACTTGCAGATTCATGAGTGAGCCAAACATCTAAGAAGTTTATGGTGGCGTTCTGAGTTCTGAAATTGGAGTGCTCTTAAAAAATATAACTCCTGAGAGTGGGAGCTCACTTTGATGGCTTTACGAGCTCTGACAGAACACAAGAAAGTATACTATTTTTATTTCTGCCACTCTGAATTTAGGTTCGGAACTCAGTTGCTACGCACATTCCCATCGTTAGATGTAAACTTCAAATGTAGCAGCAGGGGGTACACCAAAGCGAATAAAGTTTTGGAAGGGGTCTACGAGAAAAAAAGTTGGGTCTAAGCTGAGTATACTTTACGAAGTTTTGCTATATGGCACTTGAGAAGTACGTATGCAAAAATTACATAAAGGAAATATTTGCACATGTAGTAGTGCATAGCATGCATTTAGGCGCTTGGTGTTAGTAGTCCCCTAACAAAGCCTAATTATGCTTCTTTCGGACCCAACAAACTACTAGAATATTCACCATTTCATGCATGCAGCCAAGAGAAAGTGAGTTCGCAGTTTCTGCCCCATGAAAGTGCAAGTAATTACTACGGTTCAATAATCTAGCCACTGCTGTGCGTACCTCATATTGCCTATACTCGTAGTTAAAAAAATGTATTGTTATTTTTGTTGCTGCTATTTAACATTAGGAGTATTGGTATTTTATGGGCGATAATGCGGCAATATGGCCAGCTCTTACTACTATTTAATAACCAATTTTTACTGCCTTCAAATATAGCAAACTTTAAGCATCTGCGTTCGTATGTATATCTGTATGTATGTACAATGTACTCGTATGCTAGCGCAAGCACACTAAATTATTGATATGCATAGCTATTTGTGTAGCTTTGAATATTAACATCATACATGCAGGTACTCAACTCGATGCTTCAAATCCTTTGTTCAATTATTATCCTTTGTAATGGTTTTTGTATTGCTCTCGACATGATTATTTTGTTGTTTTACAATTTCCCTTTCAAGTGCTGACAAAATGTGCAGCATAGAGCAGGGTGTTAGCGGTGCTTAGAGAGCTGCATCAGCGATGGTGGCTGGTGGTTTGCAAAATCATTGCAATCACTTTATAGCATAGCTTCCCTGCAGAAAAAAATTATCAATTGATAAAAAATAACCTACTTGTAGTTAGCTTTTTTGCGGGATTTCTATAAAATATATAACTTGTATTTGCCTACAAAAAGCTAACTTGAAACTAGTTGACAAGTAATGCAGGAGCAATGAAGGAGATTGTTTTCTTTAAAAGCGTTTCTAATTAAATATCCTGTACTTCGCAAATACTTTTTCAAATTGAGGACAAATAAAAGGAAGATCAAAATTTCATATTATCATTTTGAAGTTATGTCTGACAGAGTTTGAATATGGGACCACCTACGGCAGCAGAAAATAAATAGAGTAAATAAAAACAAGAAAATAAAAAAAAATAAAAAAAATATTTAGTTTTTCCTATTGACATTTTATGTCCAAAAGTAGTTAATTATAAGTCAGTTACATCAAAGGTAACCACCCTTGACTACATCTAATGCAGAGGTAGAAATATAATTTGCTTTAGTCAAAGAAAATATACATATATGGGCATTCCCATGGTGGCGCACGTGACAGTCGTACGATTTCAATGTGATACAAAAAAGGAATACCATTTGTTTTCTTTAACTTTTTTGGGCCATTGTATAGCACATAATTAGCTTTATATTTAACCGAAAAATGAAATCAATCGAACTGCTTGGTCCTGAAATATAAGCATTTAAAGAGAGTGTCGTTACGTGACAAAAAATGGAAGTTGATTTTTTCTTTTCTTACAAAATCGCAAAAGTCTGCGAATTGTGGATGGCTATTTTCATGAAACTTATTTTAATATGATTTGGAGCAATTCTAGTTGTTTTTAGAGTTTTTTGAATTAATGCAAATTGTTTCAATTCTCTTTTACAACCCCAAGTGTGAAACGTGACGTGACGTGGCGTCACGTGACATAAATTTCCATCGTTATATTTTTGTTAATATTGCCTTAAAATGAATTTTCAACGCAAATAAAACATGTATTTTATGTAGAATATATTTTATATTTTGACTTCAGCGCCAATTCAGGGTCAATTTATTAGAAATCTATGATTTATTATGTTTCAACCACATACGCCAAATTCGAACCAAATCGGACCATAAATACGGTTTTTCGAAATATCTCGCCCTTGGCACCACCTAGGAAGACCATTTTACGCAAACATAATTCTACTTACATAGCCAATATATATTTTAAAAAGGAGACAAATCGGTCCGTAAATACGTTAGATATAAAACTTTTATTTTTTTTGTCGTGGTGGACCTTCCGCTGGAAACACCCATATGTAATAAGTGACTTTTAGCTCCTTCCTAATCAACTTAAAGTTTGCTTATAGTTAGATACATTTCCTGCAGGGTTGAAAGTCCACACTTCAAAATATCGAAACACACACACACATGTATATATAAATGCTATGGAAAGTGCCACAAAAGTGTGCCCACCCACACAAATTACTTGCTTTTACTTCCTTCATTGTTATGTGTCTTTAGGTTTATTTTGAGGTGCTGTTTTTCCTAGGGATTTGTGTACTACACAAAACGTACACAGGTACAAAAAACCACGTATTTATGTACGTACATCATACAAGTGCATGTGTATGAATTCATGGTCATACATGCTGGACTACTACTACTACTACTACTATTACTGATTCAATGCAAGAAAATACGAACTTTGTGACAAAATACGCAGGTTTGCATGATATCGTACAAGTGCAGCATTTCCCAAAACGTGGTCAGCGCGCTCACATTTGAGTGTAGCTACACACTTTGCCTGCAAAATGGTTACCAAAAATCTGAAATTCGCTAAAGAGTCAAAAAATGCTCAATCTTCTTAAGGAATGTAGTGAATAAAATTTCCTGAACAAAGGATGCTCGTTTCTTCCACTTTAAAAGCTGGAGTGCCCCAAAACTGCGATAGGAGTTTTTTGCTACTATTTTTTCATTCATACTCCTGTACTTCCCAATGATCGATTATATTACTATTTCGCGAGCGAGTTCACTTTTTTTTACAAAATTTTATATAGTAACTGAAGCGATTTACGTACAATGTGCCACAGCACACTGATTGGAATATTCCGATCACACTTTACCTTTCGCGTTGCGATAAAGTTTCTTAAGCCATATAATGGCTTTATTTAAAAATTCGACTGCAGTAATTAATTTATATTGGGAAAGGCTCGTTTTAGGGATGGGTAAATTCGATATTCGAAGCTTCGATATTCGAATATTAATCGAATTTTAGCTCCAAAATGGCGAATTTTTGAAATCGAACTTTGTGTTGCTAAAATTCGGATAAAATCGAATTTTTCCAGAGAAAACGAATTTCATCTTTATTTCCAAAAAAAACAACTCTTCAACTTTCTTCTTTCTGACTAAATTTGCCATCACTGTGTGTGGCACTCAGTTTGTCTTAGGGATGCAAGTAAAAAAAAATACATGATTTTCGAACTGATGCATCGGGACAAAAAATCTGTGCCTAGAAGGAACTGTTATTCCAAACTCAAATTTAAAAATTTTGTTTGTAAAAAACTAGTTTTTTGTTGATTTTTTATTTTAAATGTTTAGAGGCTTTTACGTTGGTGGCATGAAGCTTTTACCTGAGAAGACCCCTAGTCAAATTTCCCGGAGAATAATTTTCTAGAATATATCAATCCTCTAACGACCTTCCAAATTTGCCTTTTGCGGGATTTCTTGAAGTAAGGGTCAAAATAAGCCTTTTAGGCGCGAGCTAATGGGTTAAAATGTTCTACAAAAATATTTCCCATGAAATTTTATTATATATGTCTCAAACTTTGATTTCGCTCAGACATTTATTTTAACTATTTTTTCGACTTTATTGAAAACAACTTAGGCCGAGACATGAAAACTTTAGTAGGCCATCAAATAAAAATACGAGCTAACTTTTGCATATCCACCGGGTGCATTATTACTGGATGGGTATACTTTCAGAGAATGTTAACAAAGTCCGGGCTGGTTTCGGCTGTCCCACAACGTAATTTGAGTTTAACTTTTTAGACAGGTGGCCACTCTCATCAAGCACCTCAAAAATATTTTAATTGTTGCATAGTATTTTAATCACAAACTTTTTAACTATATTCGACTTTTCAAACAGGTGGCACCCCTCCTAAGTGTAATTAAAAAATAAAGCTTATTTAAAACCATCGATTGATACCTATATTGGGGTAATTTATTTAACTTATTAAATAATTTGATTTTGATTTTCTTACATATGGCACAATACTAAAACCATATTACACATCTACAGGGCAAGCCGTTTCATTTAACACCTACCTCCTTTTTGAAAATCGAACGAA
>NW_023460559.1:34360-35101 GCF_013731165.1 Rhagoletis pomonella | reverse complement strand
TTTTTTGTATAGTTTCAGGCAGGCTCTTCCTAAACTATGTATTTGTCAATGTGATTGTGGCTTGTTAACATTTTATTTTTTAATATTTTTATTGAGCTTTGTACCACGATTGTTTATTAGGAAAAATTGAAAAAGCAACGAAGTCTAAGCGGTAGAAGTTATAGCAGCTATTTCGGAGATCACCACATCTCCTCATCAGACTTATTTTTTCTAGACTTCAGCAGGGATCGAACCTGCGTAATCGATGTTCAAAGTCAGAAGCTTAATCACTGAGCTATGTACATCCCGTAAACTCTTGTTGCTAATTCATTTTTCTTATTCAACCAACTACTATCAAGTGCAGCTGATTTGCCGCTATTTAAACTCGACAGCGTGGTTGTTGTTGTAAATTCTATACATCCATTTGCTTATTTGCTTTTTTGTATACTTTCAGGCAGGCTCTTCCTAAACTACGTATTTGTCAATGTTATTGTGGATTATTAACATTTTATGTTTAATATTTTTGTTGAGCGTTGTACCACGATTGTTTATTAGGATAAGTTGAGAAAACAACAAAGTCTAAGCGGTAGAAGTTATAGCAGCTATTTCGGAGATCACCACATCTCCTCATCAGACTTCTTTTTTCTAGACTTCAGCAGGGATCGAACCTGCGTAATCGATGTTCAAAGTCAGAAGCGTTAACCACTGAGCTATGTACATCCCGTAAACTCTTGTTGCTAATTCATTTTCCTTATTCAACCG
>NW_023460559.1:34004-34260 GCF_013731165.1 Rhagoletis pomonella | reverse complement strand
CCTTATTCAACCAACTACTATCAAGTGCAGCTGATTTTCCGCTATTTCACCTCGACAGCGTGGTTGTTGTTGTCAATTCTATACATCCATTTGCTTATTTGCTTTTTTGTATAGTTTCAGGCAGGCTCTTCCTAAACTATGTATTTGTCAATGTTATTGTGGCTTATTAACATTTTATTTTTAATAATTTTGTTGAGCTTTGTACCTCTATTGTTTATTAGGAAAAGTTGAGAAAGCAACAAAGTCTAAGCTGTAG